>NC_091121.1:178824719-179122219 GCF_040183065.1 Periplaneta americana | reverse complement strand
GGTGTGATTGTGAATGTGGTTATTTCCGAAGTGACCAGTATATTATTCTTGATCTACTTCATTCAATTTTGAAGAAATATGCCGCGTAAAACTACATACGTACAAACGTTTAGAGATGTGTGTGGGGGGGGGGGGGGAACATAATGTGTTGAAAGATTGGATGGAAGGAGTTACCGGTGATGGTTCGAAAACTCGGTGTTAAATGGTGTAAGGTGATACTGAATGCAAAATATTTAGATTTAATTACACATGCTGATAATTATACACACAATAGTAATATACGTTACAAGAGCGGTATGTTGACGTTTTCATGGTCGAGGAAAAGATTGAAAAAGCGAAACGTAGTTGAGCTTTTTTAATTTCCGAGAACATGAAAACAAACATACCGCTCGTGTATCGTACATTATTTTGTGCGAAGATCGTTTATTACATACCTGAAAGACAAATTTCTAATTAGTTGCAATGAAATCTCCATGTTGGTTTCTGTTTAATGACGGCAACTTCGAAAAACTTAATATCTTTCTTGAACATTGTTGCTATAAAATGTTTTCTGTGTTTACTATACTCCAGCAGGCCGTGATATACGTCTGTCTCCCCCCCCCCCCCAGTCTATAAATGCGAACTTAAAACAAACGGTAAGGTTATGTAATGATTTATTTTTCATTTTAATATTTTAACAATATTATTTATATAACATATTGCAGTAATAACATCCGCATCTGGAATTTTGTTGATTTTTTCACGGCTTCCTTAATGTTGCTTGTATCAGGAATGCAACAAGTTTCGTGGATAGTAAACTTTACTTAATTTTTGCAAATATTTAAAAACAATAATTAACATTGCAATTTAGGTGAAATTGCAGTGGTAAGTTTCCAATTTATAATTATTACTATGTTAAACGTCTCTAAAAATAATATGTTAAAAGCCTAAAGCAGTAAAATGAATGTCGCGCTTAAGCGGTAAGAAGAGGGAAATTGTTATGTGTGTTACGTTGGGAATACTGAATGTGGTATTTCACACTTACCGCGTATTGGTTCTGTGCGGAAAACAAGCAAATACGCACGATCTCACACAAAAACAGTAGCGAGTATTTTTCTGATATTGCCATTCACAACAAGTTTCTGGGCAGAGGTGAGTGTTATTTCAATTTCCGAAGTATTATAAATACTAGATTTTTTTTTAATTTGAAAACTAAAATTTCTCCAGTTCCTAAAACTATATAGTTTGTATTTCAAATTTGGAAATGCTGTGTTAAGAAAAATCTGGAGTTTTTTAACTACAGTTTAGCGGTTTTTTTTAAGCTTGTGCAGCGGTAAATGGAATTCTGAGTTGGCAACACTGCTTCCTTGTGCTTCTCTATAGACTGCCTTCCTCGGTGATCTGTTACCATCCTACCCGTTGTAAACAAAGTTCGCGGGTTCAAAGATGTTGGATTTCAAAGGACAATAAAATCCTTGGCGTGGCTTCCTTAGAGAAAAGTAAAGCTCGGAAGCCCGTCTTGTACATTTATGGCATGTCACTAAGAGAAGGCTGGAGGCAAAATTTGTGTGCCATTTATCGCCGACGTTGAATTCAGACTCTGAATAACCTCAGCAGCTGAAATCCTTCCTTTAGTAAGGATCAGATGCAATTAGTGGTGGTCTAACTTTCCATATATTCATCTGCAGACATTTTTGCTTAAATATTAAATTTCTAAATTATAGACATCAGCTCAAAGAATTTGAGTGACCACAAGGGTCCTGAATACAATAAACATGTACAATATAATGTGATGTGATACACTAAAGAAAAAAGAAAGTTAATGGTTGAAGGCAAATATAAGTTGATTAATTGAAATAGAGATGATGATGTAATATTTGAAGAGAATCCTTGATAATATTTATAAGAATAGACATTACAGAATCAAAAGGAATGTGAAGTTCCTTAAGATAATTCCACGTGAATTTTGTGATTGAACCTCTACTGCCAAACAGCAAACCAATGACGGACCATTGTTTAAGAGGGATGTTGTACTTTTGAGAAAGATACGGCAGACAAGGTTCATATATGGACTTCTTCTCAATATCAACTTCGGTGGCCTGATTTAGGTTTCTTTCGAAACGGATAGTAGAGCCAAGAACAAGAGCCCGTTTTAAGCGTCCGTTGATAGCAATAATGTCTGCCCGTCTAAAAGAACCATCTGATGATACACAATGTACTTCCTCATGAATCTCCCAATTTAAAGTTTTTAACGATATCGCCAAAGCATGTCGTACACGATGATGTCTAGCATTCTTTTTGTGTGTTCAAGGCGGATTAGAGACAAATGTAACGTGTTTAAGAAACTCAGCACTTATATGCATAATTTTGTTCATATGAATTTCTTTTCGTTTCAGGTGAGTAAGCCGCAAATCCTAGTGGTAGTTCACGTAATAGATTGCAGATACATGTAAGTATTGGGCATTTCGAGTGGATAGCACTCCACTTCACTTTTATATCTAGAAATTTTACAACCGGCGCCAAAATAGGAATATAAATTGTGTGCATGCTATTGTTCATCAAACATATGACTAGTACGCGGGAGGCTACAGATCGATAATGACGCTAGCTAGGCCGACCACACGTGCATGGCTAGTGCGCGCGTTCCTGGCGGGAAATGAATGAATGAATGAATGCATGAATGAATGTTAGCCATGATGTCCCATGTTGGGCACAGGCCTCCTGTGATGGGGTTAGAACCCCCTCGACAGGGATGGCTCAAGTGTACTCGCTTGGTGAGCCAATCCAGGCGAGCTTGTCGTGTATACTACTTTTGTGACATGGTTAATAACCCTGTTCAGCTTTAACTAGTCTCAGCACTCTGTTCTTTGTTCATTTTTTGCACTATCCACATAATACTAACGCCAGCACTTTGACAAACACTGACTGCTATTTACACTATTTACCTGACACTTTCTCAACACTGACTTTACTATTTACAAACCTTATCTTACACTTTCACTAATACTAACTTTACTATTTACAATATCTTAACACTGATTACGTTACCTATTTACAATGACCTTCCCTAGTTCTTTCCACAAAACTCTGTTCTTTGCTGTCCTCGACCATTGTTCCCCGCCTCTCTGGTAAACATGTCAGACCATCTGAGCCGTGGTCTTCCCTGTCCTCTCTTTCCGACGTAGGGGTCCCACATCGTGACTGCACGGGTCCATCTTGCCTGGTGTAGTCTCGCCACATGTCCCCCCAGGTCCACTTCGTTGCCGTGGGTCGTTCTGCTGCGTCAGTAGTGTTCGTCAGTCTTTGTAGTGTTTCGTTTGTCATTCTGTCTCGTAGCGTGGTGCCCAGTATTTTTCTTTGCATCTTCCTCTGGCATGTTTGTATACTTGAGCGTTGTCTCTCGGTCAATGTCCAAGTTTGGCAGCCGTATAGCAAAACTGGGATTACACATGCCTCTAGTGCCTCGAACTTGAGATTGCGGTTGATTGTCTTGTCCGTCCATATGAACTTCAGGCTCCAGAACGCCTTCCATGCCGATGAAATTCTTCTATTGATCTCTTTCTGGTTTCTTTGTGAGAAGGTAACCAGTTGACCCAAATACACATATTCAGAGACATACTGCAATTCTGTGTCGCCTACTCTGATTGGGATCTCCTGTGCGTTTGTAATCACTTTTGTTTTCGTGTAGTTCACGGTCAGTCCAATGTCAGTACTTTTGATATTCAGTTCCTCAACCATGTTTTGCAGTTCTGCTGCTGAGTCGGCGAATAAGACGATGTCATCTGCGAACATCAGATTAGATAGTCTTCTGCCGTTCCAATCACCAAATACTTAATGTGCAATTAACTTCATTTTTCGTTTTTTTTTTCTTTCTTATTTTCATTTTATTCCAGTTCTCATTTCGCACTATTTCCTCTGGTCTTCCTCTACTTTCGCTTCTTCTCCCTACCCTCTTTAACCTTCTCTTTTCATCCTCTTTTCCTTAACTCTTCTCTTCCTGTGCTCCGTACAATTGATCTTGTTTTCCTTTTCTCATATTTTCTTTTGTCTCCTTGTCCATTTCTCTTTTTGCCGGTCTATTCGCGTATTTCCCTTCCACATCTTTATTGTTATTCTTCTTCTGTACCCTTTCCTCCTCGTCATCTCTTATTTTTTGCTTCTCGTCTAATGTTTCTCCTTTCCTCATCGTCATTTCTTATCTTTTGCTTCTCGTCTCATGTTTCTCCTTTCCTCCTCGTCATCTCTTATTTTTTGCTTCTCGTCTCATGTTTCTCCTTTCCTCCTCGTCATCTCATTTTTTTGCTTCTCGTCTCATGTTTCTCCTTTCCTCCTCGTCATCTCTTATTTTTTGCCTCTCGTCTCATGTTCCTCCTTTCCTCGTCATCTCTTATTTTTTTGCTTCTCGTCTCATGTTCCTCCTTTCCTCATCGTCATCTCTTATTTTTTGCCTCTCGTCTCATGTTTCTCCTTTCCTCATCGTCATCTCTTATTTTTTGCCTCTCGTCTCATGTTTCTCCTTTCCTCGTCATCTCTTATTTTTTGCCTCTCGTCTCATGTTTCTCCTTTCCTCGTCATCTCTTATTTTTTGCCTCTCGTCTCATGTTTCTCCTTTCCTCCTCGTCATCTCTTATTTTTTGCCTCTCGTCTCATGTTTCTCCTTTCCTCGTCATCTCTTATTTTTTGCTTCTCGTCTCAAGTTCCTCCTTTCCTCCTCGTCATCTCTTATTTTTTGCCTCTCGTCTCATGTTCCTCCTTTCCTCCTCGTCATCTCTTATTTTTTGCCTCTCGTCTCATGTTTCTCCTTTCCTCCTCGTCATCTCTTATTTTTTGCCTCTCGTCTCATGTTTCTCCTTTCCTCCTCGTCATCTCTTATTTTTTGCCTCTCGTCTCATGTTTCTCCTTTCCTCCTCGTCATCTCTTATTTTTTGCCTCTCGTCTCATGTTTCTCCTTTCCTCCTCGTCATCTCTTATTTTTTGCCTCTCGTCTCATGTTTCTCCTTTCCTCGTCATCTCTTATCTTTTGCCTCTCGTCTCATGTTTCTCCTTCCTCTCAGCCAAGGCTAACTTGGTTTTATTTGGACTGCGCTCAATGATCGCGCCTCCCAGCCTATTTCAGTTCCTGTAGCTGTTTTACATTCTCCTTCTCTTTCCGCTTCCATTATTTTCGTTTAAATTGAACTATGACGTCAATTAACCTCTGTCACTGTTGTTGATACATGAGGCGTGCGCCCTGCTACGAGCTTCTGTTATAGCTGGAGGGCAAGGGGGAAAGAGAACGAACGTCTTCACCTTTCTGCTCTTCCGGTTGTCTTCGGTTTGTTGTATTTGGAGCAAGAGTGAATTTTGGGACATTAGATGTAATCGTAATAAATGATTCCCTTGTCTGGCAGCGTGGAGCTTGATACATTGTGCTTTTGTGGCTCTCGGATATGTAGAATACTTTGTTTTAATTTCTTTCATTAAACTTATTTAGGCTAAGATTTCAATAATTTCAGCATGTATCTTTTATATGTAATATTTTTGTTCTACATTTCCCACAAATTATTTCTGTTTTCATGTCAAATTATTTTCCGTAATGTCCACACCTGTGGAGTAACGGTCAGCACGTCTGGCCGCGAAACCAGGTGGCCCGGGTTCGAATCCCGGTCGGGGCAAGTTACCTGGTTGAGGTTTTTTCCGGGGTTTTTCCTCAACCCAATACGACCAAATGCTGGGCAACTTTCAGTGCTGGACCCCGGACTCTTTTCACAGGCATTATCACTTTCATTTCATTCAGACGCTAAATAACCTAGATGTTGATACAGCGTCGTAAAATAACCCAATAAAATAAAAATAAATTTTCCGTAATATATACAAAATCATGAGGAAAGACGTTTATTTGAAATGTAATATTCTTTTTTTCCCTTTTCATAGCTTCACGGTTGAGATGGAAATATTATTAAGCTCTTCTTCATTTTCTTCTTCTTATTCTTCACAAAAACCAGACTGCAGCCCTTGCTAACCTGTCCCCATAAGATTATCACGCCCTTGTCTCTTTTTATGGTTTATTTAATTGCGAAAACCTTTGCATATGTAATAAAATAATAGTTATTAGTGTTTTCTGATGATATGTATGTATTTATGGGTAGCTCAGTTGGTAGAGGAGCTGGTTACGGACTGGAAGGTCCGGAGTTCGATCCCAGATGGTGACAGGATTTTTTTCTCGTTGCCAAACTTTCAGAACTTCCCCGAGGTTCACTCAGCCTCCTATAAAATTGAGTAGCGGGTCTTTCCCGGGGGTAAAAGGCGGTCAGAGCGTGGTGCCGACCACACCACCTCATTCTAGTGCCGAGGTCATGGAAAGCATGTGGCTCTACCTCCATGCCCCCAAGTGCCTTCATGGCATGTTACGGGAATACCTTTACCTCTACCTTTATGTATGTATTTATTTACACTGCAAGTGGGCAAGCACCCGGCATTGGTATACACAATATAAACAATACACAATAAAATTATAAGCAATACACAATAAAATTTACAATACACAATACAATTATACAATACACAATACAATTATATACACAATACAATGAGAATACACAATACAATTTAACACAATAATTACAATTAATAATAAAACATAAATAAAATACCTAATTTTACAATACAACCTACATACTAGGCCCTACATAAGTTTCAATAGTCTTTCACTTTACTCTCATCTCACTCACTGTAGTGGCACTATGACGCATTTCACTGACACTTTAGGACACATTTCACTGACACTATAGAACACATTTCATTGTTATTAATATAGTTATTATATTTTGTTTATCGAGTAGAAATTATTTATTTTCACGTTTTCATGTAATCTCCTTTAGGCCAACATTTGCGATGACTAGACTTCTATTCAAAATATCGCCTTTTATTCATTTTGACTTGGATATTCCTGCTGGAAATCCTAGCTGGTATGCCACATGTTGAAAAACGCTACCTTAAAGAGTAGTATAAGAAAATCCAAACACATTACTTTCTGAAAAAAAAATGAACTCTAAAATAGAGAGGAATCATATAATAGTAATATGCGTTACAAGAGCGGTGTGTTGAAGTTTTCATGTTCGAGGAAAAGTTTGAAAAAGCGAATTTCTAATTAGTTGCTATGAAATCTCCATCTTGGTTTCTGTTCAATGACGGCAAATTTGCAAAACAAAAATATCTATCTTCAACATTGTTGCTTAAAAATGTTTTCTGTGTTTACTATACTCCAGCAGGCCGTGATATACGTCTGTCTTTTTTTTCTTTTCTCCCAGTCTATGATGAGTCTGGAATCTTGTTGATTTTATCACGGCTTCCTTAATGTTACTTGCATCACGAATGCAGTAACTTTAGTGGAGTTGTAGAGTTTACTTAAATTTTGCAAATATTTAAAAGCAATAATTAGCAGTGCAATTTAGGTGAAATTGCAGTGGTAAGTTTCCAATTTATAATTATTACTATATTTAACGTGTCTAAAAATAATATGTTAAAAGCCTAAAGCAGTAAAATCAATACGTCACTTAAGCGGTAAGAATAGGGAAATTGTTATGTGTGTTAGGTTGGGAATACTGAATGTGGAATTTTAGACTTTCCGCGGATTGGTTTTGTGCGGAAACCAAGCAAATATGCACGATCTCGCACAAAACAATGTTATATTAAAAAACATAATTTTGTACTTTATCAACATATACTATATGAAACAAGTTTATAATGTTATACTTTATTACGAGATACATTGTTAGGGAAACGAGCGATGGGTAGTTTGATATCATGGTCTACGAAAAAAGAGCCTGCTGTGACAGTAATGGTTTGTTAAATATTATAGCATGGCAAATCGTTTCATAATGTTAGCTTTATGCACAAGTTATGCCGTCTTAATAGAAGTCATGACGTTTTAGTTGTCATGGTAATAATATTTTACGTCCCTGGTACAATAATGTTGCATATTATGCACGATTTTCACTAACGATAAAGGCTGGTGTGTATAAAAAATTGATATAGTCTACCCTTTAAAGTTACAGTTGCTGCGTAATGTTTATCTTTTACATTGCAACTGGAAAACTACCTGAGTGGACGTCATAGGCCTTGGGACAGTGTATGTGTAGCTTTCATGAAGAAGTAAATGACGTACAAGTTGATTGAGGTTACTTGGAAGTAACGTCATATTCTACTAGTGTTACTGCTACCACTTCAGTATCTTGAAGAGCCTTAGCATGTCTATATCTGGACATCTTCAACTGTACAGCTGACAAGACACGGTAGAAATCCCGTTATGAGGGATCATCACGTCCTTGGGCCCTCACCTATACGTCATATTGACAATGGATAAATATCTACATATTCTCTGCAGTATTGGAACTTCAGCCGTGGTTTTCAAGCAGCGTTAAAGTTACACTGTACATACAGTGTGTTAAAAAAAGTGTGGAATATTACTCATAACTTCTTAAATTTTAATTTTACAAAGAAAACTTTTATACAAAAGCTGTTTGAGATAAACCACACAATATGATACCAGTGTTCGAAAAAAGTTATTCACACGTGCAGAATGTGGCAGTAAACTTTATTTTTTTAAGTGGCACCCTATATTAAAAATTATATATCCCGGATTTTTCATAAATTTTAGGTATGAATGTGTAGAAATTTTACTCATGCTACGTTTTGTAGCTTTTAACTATTTATTAAACTTCTCTCGTGGACTTCAAACTTCACACAAATAAGTATGTGAAATCATGATGAGTAGGCCATAAAACTAAACAAAACACTATTACTAACAAAACTTTACAAAATACGCTCAAAATGAGAACCATTCACAGCCAAACAATGTCCCAGTCTATCACAAAAACAGTTCGTTGTCTTTCTCACAATTACATGATGATGTATTCCATCTCATATCACAATGGATGTTTTCGTCATTTTGACCATCTGTGGTAAAGTTTGCTTAGTAATAGTGTTTCGTTTAGTTTTATGGCCTATTCAACATAATTTTATGTACTCATTTGTCTTAAGTATGAAGTCAACGAAACAGATTTAATAAATACAGTGTACTCATAAAGTCCCAGTACATTTTGGGGATAACGTAGTCCAATTACAACGAAATTTTATATGTAGTATCTACTACAAAGTCAGTGTTCCACGTGACCTCCATCAATCTCAAAACACGTTTCCCAACGACGCACCGTTGCCTGGAAAACATTCACCAACATATCCTCTGTAATCATTGCACTGGCCTGGCGTATTCGTTCTTTCAGCACTTGCAGATTAGGAACCTTGGTTCGGTACACCTGTTGCTTGAAGAACCCCCAAGCGAAAAAGTCCAGAGGTGTGAGGTCTGGTGAACGCGGTGCCCACATACGAGGAGATGCTCTTCCAATCCATGTCATTGAGATACGCACGTACTGTCAGAGCAAAGTGTGGTGGTGCTCCATCTTGCTGCAACACCACTGTATCACTGATACCATCTTGCAGTAACTGTGGGTGTAAGAAAAGTTGCAACATATCAAGATAAATGTCTCCCGTGATTGTTTGCTCGGCGAACATGTATGGATCGTAAACTTTTCGTTTAGTCGAGCCAAGCCAAACATTCACTTTCGGTGAATGCCTTTTCCATTCCATGGTATCATGGGGCATCTCGTCCGCCCATATGCGACAACTGTGTCGATGAACACGTCCACAAACGTGAAACGTGGCTTCGTCGGTGAATACGATGTGACCCATTAAGTTTTCTCGGTCTGCAGCTTCACAGAGGTCATAACACATTGCTCGTCGTGCTGCATAATCTTCGGCTTCCAGTTTGTGCACCACTTGGAGATGATATGCTCGCTTCTTCAGAGTAAAACGAAGCACCTTCCAGACGGATGATCGTGGTATCCCCAGCTCTCGACTCAAACGGCGAGTGGACGCCTGTGGACTACGCTCAATCGCGTTCTGGATAGCCTCCACGCTTTCGACGGATATTGATGGTCGTCCTGTACGTGGCTCATCCCTGACAGATCCGGTTCGCATGAACTTATTCACGAGAATCAGGATGTTACCTCGTGTTGGAGCCGGTTTCCTGAACTTTCTTTCGAAACGGTTTCGAACTTCTTCGTAAAACTGGCCTCTTAAACGAGCAGCAACAATCTCTATCCGCTCTTCAATGGTGTACATGGTGTGTATCTTTCCAATGCCTATAACAGAAATATGATATGTAAGCGATTTCTTTAAAATGTACTGGGACTTTATAGACACACTCCTGATTCGATGTGTCCCCTAAACCTGCGTTACATGCTCCGGCATACTCTGTTGAAAATTCCTGGAATGTTTCGTATTTCGTGAAATCCATTTGGATACGCTCTCAGAATATCAACATTAAGTACAGGAGTCGCATAAACCAGGGACTTTAATGTCCCCAGACGAAGAAATCCATTCGATTCAAATCAGGCGATCCAGAAGCACATCATCAATTAAATGATGCAAATCATTTCGCTCTGTTCACTCACAGAATACATTTTCTTCTGATTTCTTTGCTCTACAAAATACAAACAAACAAAAAACCACCAAACAATCAGCGGTCAATGAACGGACAAATCCTTTAATAATACCCTAACGAATGGTTTTCAGACCCATGTTCTTATTAACTTTTTAAATTGTTTTGATGTTAGGAACACGTACCCGAAATATTTGACACCAATTTAGATACACCCTGTATAGGGCCTACGTGTGTCAGTATACCACACGTGACACCGGTGCAAATTTCCCAGAAAACTGTTACAGTAGAAGCAATAGGGAGTACACTATATAGGAGGAGGCCGGATTAGCGGGTGTCTTGTATAATATGAGATGTGCCGCTATCACTTCACTTTGTTCCTTCATCATAAAAAAAAATTTAAATCCTGTCAGTATTTTCTTGTAACTTTTGTCCACGCGCTATTTTTCTAGTCCCTAAGTATTCATTTTATATAATATGGTCTATGTTACATATTAAACTCATTTGAATTTTGCTTTCGACTCATACTCCTCATGTTGCAAAGATATTTTGTATTCCATTTCGTTGTGTATCGGCGAGATATTCACAGCACTGCATAACTATACAATTTAAATTTTATATTCTAAATAACTTCGCATATATTTTGAAATTTGGCTAATTTTTTACATGAAACAGTCAACTGAAATTCTGCGAATACACGCTAACACATGGATGGGCATCGTGCCTCACTTGAGAAATAATGCCTCACTGACCTTCACAGAGCTTATCGCTCTGAGTGACATCACCTTCACAGTCCCCGTTCCTCCCTCACGCAGCTCCTACGCGTGGGCAGGTTCTATATCAGTTTCATAAGCAATATCAGTGGTGGCATAATGGCATTATCAAAGCAGTGTGTACGCGTTAGAAAACGATTATTTCATGAGAAATGGGAGGAAGAGTTTTTTTGCTGTTGAGAAGGGGAGAAGATACGATATATGTTATGCTCGAAAATCCTATTAGGCATTAATAAATTTAATATACAACGACATTACTCCTTATGTCATAAAGAACATGCTGAATTAGAAGGTAAGACAAATTAAATGTTATTTTTCGTACTATTCCGAAGAAAATTTATGATCTTAACATTTGCATAGTATACTAAATACGACATTATACCTTAAACACGCTGCATTAAAAGGTACGAGGAATTAAATATTGCTTGTACGTATTATTTCCAAAAGAAATTTATTAAATAAATAAATAAATATATATATATATATATATATATATATATATATATATATATATATCAAATGTGCGTAGAAAACGAAATATGATTTTCTGAAATTATTTTAGGTCGAGAACTTGCAAATCTATTAAGTAATCTTGAGAAACGCCAGAATATTGAAGAAAATAAACGTAGACAACGTGATGGAATATTATTGGCTAGTTACGCAATTTCTCGCCTGTGTCAATTCAATGATGGAGAAATAGTAAAGAGGTTTATGATTAAAGCTGCCGAATTAATTTGCCAAATTGAATAAAAGTTTTCGAGTCTCTCACGTTAACAAAACGCTTTCCTAATAATTCGCCACTGACCGCCTTAGCGATTACGATAAGGTGACGCAGGTCACAGCAGTTTATATTTCCCATCCTACTCTGCAGTCTCCTCTCCTAGTAAACAAACTATTTCAAATCGAGTGCCTCACGTAACCGAAAATTGTGCCCATGTATGCGCTAACACGTAATATTGATCGAGAGATCTATTTAGTAATGATCGTTGAATGAATTTACGACGCTTAGATACAGAAGGATATTGGGGAGGGGATACAAGAATGTTTCCACTCGGCTCCCAGATATGGGATGCAGTATGTGCAGAAAATCCAGACAGGCAGGCGAGGAGATAAAATAAGCTTTCAATTAATTGTGATACTAGCCTAAAAACTGTTACATATGTCGCGTCTGGTGTCACTCAAGATCATCTCCCCTCCTTCAATGCCTCGTAGGCGGAAACTTCTGAATGAAGAGCCTTCCTTCTCCCTTGCAGATTACCGGTAATGGAATAGACGCGATCCAGGAGCATGGAAGTTTCCAAGCACGGCTTGGAACATGTTAATACGGAGCGGGAGTGAGGTGAAGAACGATAAATGTTACAAATTTGCATATTTCAGACAACAAACATCAGTTTTAAATCTGTACGTAGTGTATGACTACATATTTGTAATTTCTTTGGTCAGTTCCTTTCATAATTTTTGTCCTCTCATTCTTCTCCTCGTTGTATCCTTTTCCTCCCGTTTTTTTATATTTTTTATTCTTCCTATCCATGTGTCAATTCCCATATCCTTTCCCTACTCTTCCTTTTACCCTTTTGACGCCGATTCAACAGGGTTTCTGGGTGGATATTGATTTTTCCGTATATCTAAAGGTCAAACTTAGCGTTATTTTCAGATAATGCCTTAAAATATCATCGAGGAATATAATAATTTGTTACTCGATATTATTTTTCAACGTTAAGGAAATTATAATTAACTTTATGCTCGACCATGCCGAAATGTAGTAATTATACACCTGGAAGCAGTCCTTTAATGCATGTCATTAAAGTACACCTACTCATTAAAGTTCAGGTGTTCAGCCAATGACAAGTCAGCTTTGTACCGTTATATCGATTATTCTCGGATATGCAATCGAAAGACAATTAGCGAAAAGTCACGGAAATCCAGTACTGTCGCAGAAGGTTATGTTCTGTTACTATAATAATTAGCGTTAATTGTAAATAATATTCAAATAAATTCAATTTGTCATCTCGTTTTTCAATTCTAAATCATTTTCCAGGTTATATCCGAGTAATCTTCATCTTATTCTCTGCCAAGGTCAATGACATTCGGCCTCGGAAAAAATCAATACTTTCGCGTCTGCGCACATCTCACAATTCAGGTCAGTTCGCACATAACCATAAGAAGACCTAATTTTAAATAATTTCAAGTTAGAAATATGGTCGAGCATAAAAAGTCGTATGAAACTTGCCTATAATGGTAATTAAGACGCTCGTATGAAAATTATGAAACTCGCTTGCGCTCGTTTCATAAACAATCATACTTGCGTCTTAATTACTACCATTATAGGCTCGTTGCATAATGTACTATTATGTAATTATTGCCACAGTCCAACAAAAATAGGAACAAATATGATTTTACTCCTTAACTAAGGTATACTTTGTCGTCCTCCAAGCTGCATTCCGACGGACATCATCAATTTGTATAACATTTAGTTTTTCTGATCGGGTACCAGCTGTCCAGTCGCCACATTGAATGTTGTCGAGTACATAAGGAGTTATCTGGTCATATAGCTTCAGATAAGTTATGGGAAGGTTTATGTAGTAGATAACTGCTGCCCGACGTTTCAGAAACACTTATCGAACAAATAGTTCTGTCGAATAGGCATCTGACGTTCCAGAAACCGGCATCAGTCAAGATATTATTCCCTATTACTACTTTCGATCACCTATGTAGCTACTGTGTTTGCCGTAAAGAAAAAAAATGGAATCACAGTCATATTTCTATAGAAAATATGCATTAATTCATAAATGCAGATTTATGTACAGATTGTAATAGAATAAGTATTCTGTAACAGTCGTCGTCGCCCTCGGCTGCCAGCTCCGAAATATGGAAAGTATCTCGAGGATGGCACGTCGATATGAATAATTAATTATATACACTGATTAATTTGGGCGCCAGCCTCCTCGAGATTACTCCGGTAGAGGTATGAGGTTCCCAGGTCAGCTGCAAAACGGTCGGGACATGGGGTTTGGGAGACGTGCTCGTAGGTTGAAATGATGTAGGCGCACACCAGAAGTTGTTGGTAAGAACTATGAAAACGTTTATTATTATTATTAAGTGTTCGTTTCAGATTAGCAGAAATGCGCGTCCAAGTGTATAATATCTCGCTCTCACTTCCCGCAAGTTGGTATACTAATTTCTGAGTTCACGTAATTATATATTTTGTACTATAAAACACCAGTAATATAACGGACAGTTGATAACGTGATGAGAGGAAAGAATTCAGACTTATAATAATAATGCAACACACGACTTCTTACTACACCCACTAAAAATTTCTAAGTCCGTAAATTGTTATACTTCCGAGTTAGGTTTGCCGAGAATATGTGGAGTGTAACTTCTCCGAACACTGTCTATCTGCCTTCTGTCTATCTGCCAAATCTATCCCCTACTTTCAACCACCAAACATAGAATTTCGCCCTCCTATCTATATATCACGTGTCTCTATTAAGAATCCTGATTGGCCATGATTACACTTACGTCACTTAAGACGCGTTCTTCAAAAATTGTTCGTTAACTAGAACATCCCCCTACTTCCGGCGTCCTGACAATCCTCTGACATATACCAGATCATTTCTCTTGGAACCTGGCTTGGCGTCATCTTACTGACCACCCGCAGGCAAAGTCCATACATTCCCTCATCAGTCAACTCCACGCCTGGACACATGTTTCCTGTCAGCCTGGCTTCCCTTCGGCCTTCCTGTCCACCTGTTACTTCCGTCTCAGATTTTGAAACTAACTTACACGTCCGCGTATTCTATCCATATGAGAATATTAACACGAAATACTAATCTAATGAAAATCTCCTTATCCTATACGAGGAACCGTCTCAAATGCCCTCTCATAACAAAGAATATTCCCAAGGGAATATTTGTTGTTATGAGACGCCCCAAAATAATACCTTCGCCACTAGTCTCCGGTGTCCCCTAATTAGTCACACTTGGATACACCTTTTGCTATGCTTATAAACAATGTACAAATTTACACTTACAATTATTACATATTTACAACTATTCACATGTATGAATCTATATACACACCTCACGCCTGCTTACATCTCACACGCCAGTTTAACTGACTTCTACCTGACATATATACAGCATCCAATCGTAACATTCAGGGCACATCCGAATACAATGGCGCTCTCTCACTCACATTCATGATCGGTTCCTTGATACATACTTATACTTATAACATAGAAATAATAATTATGAACCACAATAAAAAAATATGCTAAATAATACATAATACATTTTAAAATACCAATTAACCCTTTATATCATACTTCATACATTATCTGAAGCCTTGAAAACACATTTACATTCATAAAATCGAAATAATAACCATTAACCAGAATCAAAATTATACTGAAGCGATACACAATACTTCTGAAATACTGACTCTATTTATCATATCTCTAACATAAGCTGCAACCTTGAATACACATCTCGAATAACGTCCCCTCAATATAGAGGACAACTTTATGTCTCGAACTAAAAATGATGGTCTGGCACTTAATATTGATTCTAAAAAAAATGGATACATATTCAAATCGAATCATTCAACCTCTACAAATGAATGAACATAAATGAAGTTAATTAAAAAAAAAATATTCTATCATTATTATTAATCATTATTAATTCTTATTAATATCATCTTTAAATTATTGCCACAGGGAATACTACTTATAGCGTGATCTTATAAGAAAACACACAAAAACAACTAATTCTGAAGGTGGCAAAAAGAAAACAAAAGTAACAAAATTTTCACAAAGTAACATTTACTGAAATTAGTTCTTGGTTCTAGTTGCTTATACCGCTCAAATACTACATGCACAAAACAAACACATTCTTATTTTTCTTATAATTAAAATCATATTATTTTCAACTTTACACAACTTCTCGTCTATTAACCTGGTACGTCGCCTGGATGTCTATCATGAATCGGATCGTCATTCTCCGAATGGGATCGTCTGCGGCCTTCCTCATATGTCATTGTGCCATTCTTAAATTGACAGTTTACACGTGGAGACACACTACTCCTCACATTAAATCTACCAGCATGCTTCCACTTAACTTTTTCTCCTCCTGCAGAAAAATGAGGCCTCCAATAGACCTTCCTATACTCACTTCTTTGATCGTTGCAGTACCGCTTCCTATTGTTAGAAAATCGGTTCACAAAATACCGCGTGTCATTATTGTAGGGTTGTAAACCATGACCGCCAGCACTGTGTGGCCGATCCCTGCTCCAACTGTCATTATGGTCATTGCTTTTGTACCCTCTGTGGGGTGGGAAGGCTTCTTCTGCCCTCCGCCCCATGTTTGTGATGGTTTCCGCATTCTCTTTCTCGCTCCCAAACTCATAAAACTTTTCGATTACTCTATTTACTTGCTCCTTGAATGCTCTATAACTTTCTAACACCTGGCTCTCTAACCTGATACTGTCCTCGGCTAGTCTATACTGCAATTCATTATTATTCTCATCGAGATTATCGTCCAATCCATTAATATCCATATTTATTTTACTTTCCACCTCATTATTATTTCCGGCTACCTTAATATTCAATTCCTCAGTGTTCTCATTAATATCCTTAGCTAATTTACTCTCCACTTCATTACCATTTCCTTCTATCGTATTATTCAATCCATTAATATTCTCAGCTAACTTATCTTTCAGTTCAGTACTATTTTCATCTAGTTTCTCTTTCAACTCATTACTATTCACGGCTGATTTAATTTCCACTTCATTACTATTCTCGGCTACCATATTATTCAATTCATCAATATTCTCTTCTAATTTATTATCCAATACATTACAATTTTCATCTAGATTATCTCCCAATTCATCAATATCCACAGCTAATTTATTTCTCACTTCATTACTATTCTCAGCTATATTATTATCCAATTCATTACAATTCTCATCTAGATTATCTCCCAATTCATCAATATCTACAGCTAATTTACTGCCCACTTCATTACTATTCTCAGTTATCTTACTACCCAATTCATTAATATTCTCCACTAATTTGTTCATCACTTCATTACTATTCTCGGCTATCTTATTATTCAATTCACTAATATCCACAATTAATTTACGTTCCACTCCATTACTATTCTCGGCTATCTTATTATCCAATTCACTAGTATCCACAATTAATTTAGTTTCAACTTCATTACTATTCTCGGCTATCTTATTATTCAATTCACCAATATCTACAATTAATTTACTTTCCACTTCATTACTACTCTCGGCCATCTTATTATTCGATTCACTAATATCCACAATTAATTTACTTTCCATTTCATTACTATTCTCGGCTATCTTATTATCCAATTCACTAGTATCCAGAATTAATTTACTTTCAACTTCATTACTATTCTCGGCTATCTTATTATTCAATTCACTAATATCCTCAATCAATTTACTTTCCACTTCATTACTATTCTCGGCTACCTTATTATTCAATTCACTAATATCCTCAATCACTTTACTTTCCACTTCATTACTATTCTCGGCTATCTTATTATTCAATTCGCTAATATCCACAATTAATTTACTTTCCACTTCATTACTATTCTCGGCTACCTCATTATTCAATTCACTAATATCCTCAATCAATTTACTTTCCACTTCATTACTGTTCTCGGCTAGTACATTTCCCAATCTATTATAGCTCTCTTCTATCATATTTCCCAATCTATTAGATCTCTCGTTCATTATATTTCTTAATTGACCAATTTGCTCTTGATATACGTCAGAACTTTCCATTAACTGGCTCTCTAACCTACTACTATTCTCAGCCATCTCACTCTTCAAATTACCGAACTGGCTCTCTAGCCTGCTACTATTCTCAGCCATCTCACTCTTCAAATCACTCTTCAATTTATTACTAGTTTCTATCATTTCGTTCCTCATCTGATTCATCTGTTCCAATATCCGCTCTAACACACTATTCGACATGACATTGTCCGAACCTTGCGAACTTTCTTTATCTTGGCTAGTACTCGTCCCTGCTGTAGTCTCCATTTTTTTTTTTACTTCTAGTCTGGCTCCTTAGCAACATGTAATATATAATATATCTTCAACAATTCCCCTTAAACTCAAAAACAAAATAAACCCTACCAAAATGAATTACACACATGTACATATATATGGACACAACAATTGAAATGAAACCCTTTATGCTTACGTATCGACGTCTTCTAGGTTACGCCTGGTTGATCGTCTCCCCCACCGTCCATCATTGTTCTCAGCTGTTTGGGGTCTGCATGGTGTTGTGGCTGTCGGTCGTTGACACTGCATGATACTGCAAGCTGCTCTACTAACACTGCGTTGGCTGTCGGCTCTCGCGTCGATCTCCGCCGTGGTCATTGTTGCCATCTCGAGCCGCATTAACCCTGCGTCGGCTGTCGGCTCTCGCGTCGATCCCCGCCGTGGTCATTGTTGCCATCTCGAGCCGCATTAACCCTGCGTTGGCTGTCGGCTCTCGCGTCGATCCCCGCCGTGGTCATTGTTGCCATCTCGAGCCGCATTAACCCTGCGTCGGCTGTCGGCTCTCGCGTCGATCCCCGCCGTGGTCATTGTTGCCATCTCGAGCCGCATTAACCCTGCGTCGGCTGTCGGCTCTCGCGTCGATCCCCGCCGTGGTCATTGTTGCCATCTCGAGCCCGACGTTGGGACGCCATATTTTGTAACCGTCGCCCCACGTTGGGCGCCAAATTTTGTAACCGTCGTCGTCGCCCTCGGCTGCCAGCTCAGTCGTATATTGAAGTATCTCGAGGATGGAACGTCGATGTAAATAATTAATTATATACACTGATTAATTTGGGCGCCAGCCTCCTCGAGATTACTCCGGTAGAGGTATGAGGTTCCCAGGTCAGCTGCAAAACGGTCGGGACATGGGGTTTGGGAGACGTGCTCGTAGGTTGAAATGATGTAGGCGCACACCAGAAGTTGTTGGTAAGAACTATGAAAACGTTTATTATTATTATTAAGTGTTCGTTTCAGATTAGCAGAAATGCGCGTCCAAGTGTATAATATCTCGCTCTCACTTCCCGCAAGTTGGTATACTAATTTCTGAGTTCACGTAATTATATATTTTGTACTATAAAACACCAGTAATATAACGGACAGTTGATAACGTGATGAGAGGAAAGAATTCAGACTTATAATAATAATGCAACACACGACTTCTTACTACACCCACTAAAAATTTCTAAGTCCGTAAATTGTTATACTTCCGAGTTAGGTTTGCCGAGAATATGTGGAGTGTAACTTCTCCGAACACTGTCTATCTGCCTTCTGTCTATCTGCCAAATCTATCCCCTACTTTCAACCACCAAACATAGAATTTCGCCCTCCTATCTATATATCACGTGTCTCTATTAAGAATCCTGATTGGCCATGATTACACTTACGTCACTTAAGACGCGTTCTTCAAAAATTGTTCGTTAACTAGAACATCCCCCTACTTCCGGCGTCCTGACAATCCTCTGACATATACCAGATCATTTCTCTTGGAACCTGGCTTGGCGTCATCTTACTGACCACCCGCAGGCAAAGTCCATACATTCCCTCATCAGTCAACTCCACGCCTGGACACATGTTTCCTGTCAGCCTGGCTTCCCTTCGGCCTTCCTGTCCACCTGTTACTTCCGTCTCAGATTTTGAAACTAACTTACACGTCCGCGTATTCTATCCATATGAGAATATTAACACGAAATACTAATCTAATGAAAATCTCCTTATCCTATACGAGGAACCGTCTCAATTCCTATTTTTGTGATGTGATAGAGCACATGAAAGTAAACATTTTTTTCTTAATAAAGTAGTGTCCGGAAATTCTTAGTATAAGACAGAGATCATCACTCACATTATGGCTGCAGTTATGTTTCAGCTTTGCTTGTTACCATGGATATAATTGAAGTTAGTTTGTTGTTGTGTGTCACAAAATATCGTCTGTGAGATCTGTTTATTTAATTTCATGGTATTAAAATGCATTGGCAACACTCTCAGCGCCATATTCCGTAGTTAGGCCTACTTGAAGATGTCCCGATTAATATTGAGAGAAACATGATCTTCCAACACGACGGTGCACCCGCACATTTGTGTTAAATTATCGAAATTATTTAAATGTGCATTTTCTGAATCGTTGGATAGGGAGAGCAGGTCCAGTTGCTTGGTCGGCACGATCCCCAGATATAACTCCAGTTGATTTTTGTGTTTGGGGTCATATGAAATCAATTGTTTATGAAACACCCATCGACACAGCAGGAGATTTAGTTGCTAGAATTATTCTTGCTTTTTGACGATCTTCTTAACCGACCACAGATATTTCAAAGAATTCGTCGTTCAATCGTACGGCGTTATATTCGTGTGTCAACAATGGCGGTCGCAATTTTGATCATTTCCTGTAGTTTGTCAATACCATTTTCTTAATATCTGGTATTATATAAAAAGTTACTGTGTAACCATAGAAAGTAAATAAAGTAACTTTCCAAGTTGAGATTCTTTCATTTTTTCCTTCATACCGCTATCACTTGAAAACGAAGCATTTTCGGATATTACTTTATTAAGGAAAAAATGTTTAATCTCATGCCCTCTATCACATCAGAAAATTAAAACCAGGAACAGTTATTCTGTTACACCCTGTACATATAAAATGTACTTGTTCATGTTGAGAGGCGTTTCCCGTGAGCAAGGTGAGATTGTCGGAGAACACTTACATCACTGTTGCACTGGATGTGCGGCTCCATACAATAAACACAGCGGCGAGTCTGGACGAATGAGAGCGACGTTTGTGTTGCTAGGAAGTGATGTTTACGCGTCGATCCTATAAACATCGCCTTTGCTTGTAGCTGGCCGGTGAAGTGCAGCCTATATGAACCTTTGTGCGCAAGATGGCGTAACCTGAGCGAATCTTAATCTGTAACAAAAAATCCTTGTGTCCAAATTTGCAGATAGAGAATAAGACATTTATTATACACGACAGTCCACACCTGCGGAGTAACGGTTAGCGCGTCTGTCCGCGAAATCAGGTGGCTCGGGCTCGATTTCCGGTCGGGGCAAGGTATCTGGTTGAGGTTTTTTTCCGGGGTTTTCCCTCAACCCAATTTGAGCAAATGCTGGGTAACTTTCGGTGCTGGACCCCGGACTCATTTCACCGGCATTATCACCTTCATCTCATTCAGACGCTAAATAATCTAAGCTGTTGATAAACCGTTGTAAAATAACGTACTAAAATAAAATAAAACATTCGGTAGAGAATAGCCGCTGCAGAGTTACGAAGATTCTGAAGTTAAATTGTAGTTGCTTGTGATTGTGCTCTTATTTACTATGCAACTTCCATTACATTATACACGACAGAACTGAGACAGAATGCTGAGTCTCCGAGGCTACCGTGCTGATTAAGGGGTGGCTTTATCCGAGGATTTCCCCAATTGTAAGACGAACGTCAGGTAAATCCATAGTGAGTCAACAAATATCATCACGCTATCACCAATTTCACGGGAGCTGCAGGTAATCTCCCAGTTGATAAGCTTACAGCAGGTGAAGAGCGGAATGGAGAAAACTGGAATTGGACGGAAATTTTAAGACCAAACTCAATAGAATCAGCTTGTGCCATGGCTTGCACTAGCGATGGGAATGGGCACAGGTTAGATTCTCCATGGGAAAAGAAACTTTCTCATGAAATGTCGGCCAGTGTGTGGGACCGATGTCCACCCAACATCGTGATGAATGTGGGCAGCTACAGGCTGCTAACCACACGTTACCTCCGTATTGCTTCAATGATTGTTCATCTCTGCTGAGGTATGCGGATTTTAGGCCAGCAATCGACTGGCAGGTCTTGCCCTCCTAGTATTAGTTATAGCGTCGTTAAATAACCAACTTAAAACGTGTCTTCATTCGAAAGGGAAATAGAGCTGGGAGTTCAGTTTCGTAGTTAAACAGTTTCTGAACGACAGGTACTGTATCTGTACCTACGTAACTTTGCTTTTGTATGTAATATTGTTTTCATTAGTTTATTGATTATTTTACAAGGTTAAAGGTACCATCAATATCAATTCCAACTTATCATGTCATACTCAATCTCTTTTTTGGGATATCACTTTGTTTATGAATGATGTGTTTAACCCATTTAGTACTATGGAATTTAAGTGAATATTCCTTCTTAACTTTTTATTATGTTATTAACATTTAAAACACAACTGCAATATTAAGAAATCAGTGTTAGTACTTTTGTTTTACAGACAATATAGATATCAAACAGAAAGAACCCATATAAAAATAACGACATAACATTGCAATTTCCGTTTGAAGTTTGTGCACCACTGTTTTCTTAATCCAACAGTTTTTCTTATTCATATACACAACCCTTCCTCTTTCCATACTTAGCGCTTGATGCCCGCGCACGACGTCAAAGTCAGAAAAATGCGCTTGCTTTGACATCACTGGTTTAGGTGATACATTTATCAGGAGAAGCTTAGAAATTAGATGCAGTTTTACTACAAGTGTGTTCGAACAATATCATTATGAGAATAGCAGGAATGAATTTAAGTACTCTGAGGAAACCTATAAGTTACTACATCTTGCCACGATCCATTCATCTTTCAATTACTTTAGCGACATGACGTCAACTGACAACTATATCTGGTCTTACTTGGAATAAAAGAAGACTAACACATTACCTGAACCTAATACGTCAGAAAATATTTGAAGTAATCAAATTCGTTTTAAACGCACATAAGCTTAAGTTAAGAAGGCTCTGATCGAAGATTTGCGTCACGAGCTTTGAAGATAGTGCGTAATACGCGAGACCCTATGAACGGAACGGAATGTGACTTATTGCCGCATGACAGGGCATTTATATCTCCAGAGATCACAACATGAACGCTTTCTGTAACTACAGCTGAATAGAAAAGACGTTTGTGCGAGATCGTGCGTATTTGCTTGTTTTCCGCACAGAACCAATACGCGGTAAATGTGAAATACCACATTCAGTATTCCCAACGTAACACACATAACAATTTCCCTATTCTTACCGCTTAAGCGCGACATTCATTTTACTGCTTTAGGCTTTTAACATATTATTTTTAGAGACGTTTAACATAGTAATAATTATAAATTGGAAACTTACCACTGCAATTTCACCTAAATTGCACTGTTAATTATTGTTTTTAAATATTTGCAAAAATTAAGTAAAGTCTACTACTCCACGAAACTTATTGCATTCCTGATACAAGTAACATTAAGGAAGCCGTGAAAAAATCAACAAGATTCCAGATGCCGATGTTATTACTGCAATATGTTATATAAATAATATTGTTAAAATATTAAAATGAAAAATAAATCATTACATAACCTTACCGTTTGTTTTAAGTTCGAATTTATAGACTGGGGGAAAAAAGACAGACTATATCACGGCCTGCTGGAGTATAGTGAACACAGAAAACATTTTATAACAACAATGTTGAAGAAAGATATTTTGGTGTTCCGAAGTTGCCGTCATTAAACAGAAACCAACATGGAGATTTCATTGCAACTAATTAGAAATTCGTCTTTCAGGTATGTAATAAACGATCTTCGCACAAAATAATGTACGATACACGAGCGGTATGTTTGTTTTCATGTTCTCGGAAATTAAAAAAGCTCAACTACGTTTCGCTTTTTCAATCTTTTCCTCGACCATGAAAACGTCAACATACCGCTCTTGTAACGTATATTACTATTGTTTGAAATGTGATGTCTTTTTCTACGTGATGTGAACTGCAAAAACTGGTTTTCAGGACTTCACTTGTTGTTAGGGAAGTATTACTCAACCCTTCTTCGCAATATAACCGTTGCTAGGCTGTCTCCTTAAAAAAAATAACACGTTGAAATTAATGACATTAGTTACGGTTCATCCCGTATATGTGTTCATTGCTTCGTTTGTACATAATTATTCAGATCGTACTGGAACGTGTGTATGAGACTTGAGATAGTACATTTAGTTTAAAATATGGATTTTTTTACGACTACTGTCTTTCTCCTTCTAACACTCTACAGGAAGTAAAAGAGGAATAAAATACTAACCCAAGGTCTGTCACTAAAATAAGTGATTTATCTGTGGAATGGTGGCAGACCTCGTGTTCCTACGGCCGTTGCGAAATATGTTGCAATGCTCGCACTTCTTGAATATTACCATCTCAGTTGTTATCAGTAAACTAGTTTTATTGGCAACAACTGGTTTTATGCAAACCTAGACGTTATATAGGCTATCGTCATACATTACAGCGCTATGCTCTGTTCACGTTTGTAGAGTGTGGCGAAGTCCAATCTTCGCTCTGCATAAGGAAGCCTGTCGTGTTTGTTCCACCTTGTTATGAAAATATTCGCTGTCTTCCACTCCCATCCCTTCATGTTTTAACCGCTAAAGGATTTTAGCGCACCTCTTGCTATTTTTCTTATGAAGTACTCATCTTCGAACATTGCAGGACACTAATGCAGGCCTGTAGAATTTTATTTGAAATATAGCTACTGCATTAAAGATAATATTACGAGACAAAATAATCAACAGTAATCTCACTAGAGGTTTTGATTTATCTAGAGAAAATCACAACTCGAGTGGGATTTAATTGACTATTACACGATTAGCAGAAAGTATATAAAGATTAGAAGTAACGAAGTACTCCAATATAATAAAATATTAATTGACTTACGAAAATACAACTGTCTTCAAATGTATTATTGCACCATTACAAATATTACGCTAGATGGCAGTAGTGTGTGATTAGCTGTTTTCTTGTTATCAGTTGTGCCAACTATGGAATCTTCATTGAACTCTGTACACGGTTATTAGTCAAGAAGGCTTTGTTGAGTCAATTTCATTTTTATTAAAACAGTTGCATTCCACTTAAATTATCCCGATCCCAGTAATCAACGTCACTTGACAGATGATTTTCAATAAATCTTAGTATTAAACAATCTCTGATACGTGACTATCCATAATATCATGAAGCAGAAGCTATAACATAACCTAAATAATATAAACAAGTGTTAGAAAAGTTTTAATTAGGGATGATGAAATAAACAACAAAAGTTTTAATTAACGATTATGACATAAAAAATAAACATGAATAATTTTAAAAGGTTATTGAAAGTACAATTTTCAAATTTGAATGTTTTAGTGGTTGGTGGTTCAGTTGATGTTATATTGGACGTGTGCGTAAAAGAAGTGGAACTCGTTGATGTACATGGTGTATTCCTTAACTTATTCAGGATTTCCGAATGGTGCTCTTAATTTATTTGTAAACAGGGATTCAGGGAAGATGAATAGCTATGACCAGTGATCTTTATTAATTCTTGTTCTTGAATGCCAATGCGAGTCATATTTGAAACTGCTGTGCATCGACTGGAGTGTTTGTAATTTTTTGTTGTTTTTTTTTTACGTCCAGACCAGTGTAGTTTGAAATATTGGCAAACAAAGAAACAAATGCTAGGGTAGTGATAAAAATAAACAAATGCTAGGGAAGCGATAAAATTAAACAAATGCTAGGGACGCGATAAATTGTGCGATAAGCAGCCATGATTGGTTGAAAGACGTCCTTTCAACCAAGACGGAAAATAGGGAAGATTGGATAATATTGGATTTGCAGTGAAGGACCTGCCTTTGGGCAGAAAACAATGAATGAATGAAAACTGGAAATATCTGGATGAAGTATACGTAATGTATTATATTGCTAAGGAGATGGAAGAGGACATTAATTAATCGTATTGTCAAATATATTACGTTGCAACCAACAACGACACTTAACTCAGTTAAAATGTAGTGGCTTATCCTTTCACGTCTGGCTATCATGCAGTGTTCGCATGCCCTGTTTGTATTTTATTGTCTTTTGCCTTAAAATAATTATAGCAATTTATGGGAGCTTCGAAGTACTGGCAACATCGTACACGAGTCGTGAGTGTTATCGACACCTGGTAGCAGTGAAGGAAAGAAGCAAAACATGTTTTGAAGGAGACATGTTATCGCGTTCTAGGATTTTCCTCCCGACCAGAATGTCATGAGATATCTTTGTGTTTTCTTCCACATACATATATGGTTTTGAAACTTAAGATTCTTTCCTTGACCGTTCCTGCATGATAGACTTGTGAAGCGAACTAAAACGTTTCCATAGTAATTAGCAGACTTTTTGGTCTATTTTTCTGTCATGTATGTTGGAATAAAAATGTAGGAGTATAGTGTAGAAGACGGAGATTGAGTGATGCCTTTCTTAGTGGAAAGTGAAGTGAAAAAATGAGGAACATGATACGTTTACTAGAGATAACTTCCTAGAAAAACTGAGACAAACAAGTTTATAAGATTTCAGAAACTTCAGTTATTTTACGTAGATCAGAGATAATAAAACTGAAGCAATATAAATGGTATTCTTAAGATCAGTGGTTAGCTTGACGAGGAACGAAGATGTTTCAGGGTAATTAAACATATTCAAATAATGACGAAGTATATTAATTTAAAGACTCTTGAAAATACGAAAACAAAAATATGAATAAAAAAAACGTTTTTACTAGCCAATAGGAAGAAGGAATTCTTGACAGATAATAAAATCCTGGATATTTTTTTCAAGTTGTATGTATGTATTTACTCTGCAAGTGGGCAAGCACCCGGTGGCAGTGGTATACACAATATAAACAATACACAATAAAATGATAAGCAATACACAATAAAATTTACAGTACACAATACAATTTTACAATACATATACAGGGACATCATTTTATTTTTACTTCAATTTTTATTGTACCTGAGTTTTTGAATGTACTTCACTCCCACCCCTTCTACTAAGGAAGTTCCAACTCCACACAGAACCAAGACCGCAGATAGTAAGCAGTACTGAGTTACTGAGTATAGTACGTTCCAGAAATATGTTCGCGTTTTCCAGTGACGAAAGAGCTTTCAATATTCAATCATATTTTCGCACAGGTACTGTCCGTTTGCCTACGTCGCATCCCGATTTCCCCCACCTGCTTCTGCTCGCCCCTCTGTAATAGCTGGGCTGTCTTAGCTCTTTTCTGAAAACATAAATTTCTCTTAGGAATTGGAAGTTTACGTAATATTATACAGCTGTTTAATTTAACTTAAATAAAAGATCCTCGTTAAGTAGTTAACTGTCACGTGATTTCCTCCCTTTCTACAATCCTGCGGCATAACCACTTGGACGGACAGTAGATTTAATTTGTAATTCAGTAAATATAAAATATTCGTTGTTTCTCTATGATAAATTATCTAGCTTTAATTATTCAGGTAATCTTTTCGTACTTTGATTTTATTCTAATTGTAAATTTAATACTAATTGTAATGTTATTTGTAATTGTAATTGTAAATGTAATACTAATTGTAATCTTATTGTTGATATTGTAGTTGGAATCTCTTGGTAGAGGGGCAGAGAAGGCCTGACGGCCTTATCTCTACCAGGTTAAATAAATAAATACTACTAATACTACTACTAATAGCATGTCTGAGTAATTTTATATTTTCGGGTCGGGAAGAAGTGAAGATTGAATTTACAGTACGTAGAGTAGGTACAGAATTATTTCAACATGAGTTACTAGTACGAAGGACGAAACTGGCAATTGGAATTAGATGCAATAGTCTATAGTGCGATAATATGCACAAAAGAACTGAAGCCTGTATCGAAATGAACGGCCACCATTTTCAAAAATGTGTTTAAATATTCATATTATGATTATTTTTCAATTTAACTTCTTTCTCTTCATTGTACGCTAATGTGCTGTAGACAGTATAATATACACTGCATAATGAACACGTTCGCATGGATAACTCACTTCGTGAGTAAAAACACTTATTCTTAATACAGTACTGTACTTTTATTAAAGAAAAACCTAATGAAAATTATCAAACTCAAAATCGCGATATTTCCTAGTTTACGTAAATGGATGAACTACTTTTCTTCCTTCCTATACCTAGCAGAGTGATTTGTGTTTTACGCCAGTATCATCGAACTCCAGTCTTGAAGGGGGGAGCAAGCGGTGTTTCCGGTTCTCTAAAGGTATAGACAGGTTAATATTAAAAATGTTAGTAAAAATAAAATGATGTCCTGTACAATTTTATACACAATACAATAAGAATACACAATACAATTTAACACAACAATAATAAAACATAAATAAAATACCTAATTTTACAATACAACCTACATATGTATAGGCCCTACATAAGTTTCAATAGTCTTTCACTTTACTCTCATCTCACTCCCTGTAGTGGCACTATGACACATTTCCCTGACACTCTGTAACACATTTCACTAACACTATAGGACACATTTCATTGACGCTATAAATTATCACTGATCGGAACTGTTCACTGCACTGGAAAAACCATAACTTCACTGACTCACCTCGCTTCACTGATACAACAGTTCAAATAAGTCAAATAATTACAACCTTATCCATACTTAAAGCTTACTTAAGTTGGTGCAGAATCGCGATAATTTTTTTTTTTAACGTTTGTTTGTGGAGTCCAGTTAGGATCCTCCCACACCACTTTAGCATGTTAATGATGTGTGAATGGTGTCTCAAATCAGCTGCTTCTGGCTCTGCTGGGTTCCCACTGGTGCTATCTAGTAGCGTGCTCTTTCCAACGCCTGTATTTAGAGCGGACCTAAATTGGAACATTTTCGTATTTTGTTATAAGCTTAGAAAATTAATTAGCAGTAATTTTTACGTTTATTCTGCTCCCCTCCTGTTGTATTCTCTCCTCTTTTTCCCTTCATTTTTCCCTTTCTTTTTTTCTTTTGATGTCTTTATCATTTGTTCCTTCTTCCCTTTTTTCTCTCCAATTTGCCTTTTTCACATTCTTACGTCGTATCTATGTTTTCTTATTTTCTCCCATTCTTCTTCCGTACCTTAGTTCATCTTTCTCACTTTTCGTTAATTCGTTTCTACTTCCATTTTCTATTAGTACTAAGTACAGTGGACTCTCCTAAGTTCGACAGAACAGAATTGAAAGTTCAGTCCAATAAGGGTAGTGGATGTGGCAGGTGAAATGAATACAAATTCTTATTGGTTATCCATCAACGAATACAGTACTGTACTTGCATTACCTACCCGCCCCGAGACTTGTGTATGCGCTTCTATACTAAAAGCCAGGTTATGAACCGACTAATCAGGAAGTAGTTGGCAGGGCGAGAGGAAAGTGCGGGTTAGAGGGGTAGTCTGTACAGCGATGACACTTTGAGTGTGGGAGATTGGAGGGGGAAAGGAGTACGGAGCTTTTCATTGGACCTCACGTGAAAATTCGTCTGCTAACGAAAATCTGGCAACGGAATCACGGAGACAATGTAGCCAAACTTCCCAGTTCATTTGCAGTACCACGTGCATTACGAGTCGCATTTCGTACCAGCGTCATTAGCTCGTGCTTTCTTAAAAAGAGTAATTTTAATTACTAATATTGTTGATAGTGTTATCGAGAACTATATACAGTAGTTATTTTAATCATATCGGTGACAAACGCTGAACATGCTTTGAATCTCGCGCCACTATGTGGCAACAGAGCTTATAGGGAGAGCAACAGAACGTTGCTTCCGGTTTAGTCGGTTCATAACCTGGCTTTTAGTATAGTACCACAGTGGGTTTCGACAGTTCCGTCTCACAAACGGCACAATTCTCAAATAGAAAAAGAAGAGTTCATTAATTTAAAATCATTGATCAATATGGATGTCCTAATCAATAAAATGTTATGTTTTCCTTTAACAAAAGTATCACTACAAGACACAGAACCAATTCCCATTCAAATGGCAAACCCATTTCTTAGTGCCCGTATAGGGGCGTGTCTAATGCTCCTACATAGGCAGTCGAACTATAAAATGTCGAACTTGTTTTCTGTCCAACTTAAGAGCTTCCACTGTATGTTAAATTTAATTCTCCCTCTCTTTCTTTTTCCTTTCTCTTTCCCCTCTCCATTTGTATCTTCGTTGCTTTCTATTTTATCCCTTTATTTTATTACTCCATCTCTTTTGACTTGTCATAGTACTCCAGTTTAGTTTTTGTTACTTTTCACATTTTTATTACATCTGTATATCTTTGTCTTGTTTTCTTCAATTTTCTCTATCTGTACGTTCATCTTTATGTTTTTTTCTTTTCATTTAAATTTTGCTTTTGCTTGATTTTATTCATTCGTTCTTTTCATTCTTTTATATTCCATAATTATTCCATTCTTTCGCCTTCCTATATCTTCTCCGTGGAGTCATTCATCCATTACTCTTCCTTCCTATCTTTACACAAACTCGTATTCTTTCTGTCTTCCATTATTTTTGTTTCTCTTTCTTCTTTTTACCATTTTCTGCCTCTCTTTAAGTTTCTCTTTCTGTATATCTTTATTTCTCTCTCATTCTACTTCATCACTTCTTTCTCTTTCCCCTTTCTTTCTGCCATTCCAGTATGAATTATCTTGAAAGTCTTTGTCACGTTTGTGTATAATAGTACATTATGCAACGAGCCTATAATGGTAGTAATTAAGACGCAAGTATGTTTGTTTATGAAACGCGCGCAAGCGAGTTTCATAATTTTCATACGAGCGTCTTAATTACCATTATAGGCAAGTTTCATACGACTTTTATGCTCGACCATATTTCTAACTTGAAATTATTCAAAATTAGGTCATGTTATGGTTATGTGCGAACTGACCTGAATTGTGAGATGTGCGCAGACGCGAAAGTATTGATTTTTCCGAGGCCGAATGTCATTGACCTTGATAGAGAATAAAATAAGATGAACATTAGTCTGATATAACCTGGAAATTGATTTAGAATTGAAAAACGAGATGACAAATTGAATTTATTTGAATATTATTTACAATTAACGCTAATTATCATAACCTTCTGCGACAGTATTGGATTTCCAGCCTCCGTGACTTTTCGCTAATTGTCTTTCGATTGCATATCCGAGAATAATCGATACTTGCGGTTTTATAACGGTACAAAGGTGACTTGTCATTGGCTGAACACCTGAACTTTAATGAATAGGTGTACTTTAATGAGGTACATTAAAGGGCTACTACCAGGTGTATAATTACTACATTTCGGCATGGTCGAGCATAAAAGCATTTTTAAGTGTCTTATTTGTCAGTTTATTCTCTAGGTGCTATAGAAGTGTATCCGGTCGTTACTTTTCTAGGACATGTAGTGCTATCCTTATTCTTCCATGTCATTTAATTTGTATTTTAAAACTACATCTCGGATCCTTCCCTGTGTGTGGCATAGCCAATTATATCTGCACACTATAATTTGTATTTGTGTTTTAAGTATGTACTTATTTCTCCGTCCTCGAACCTTTTGTTCAGTTACACCCAAGCATGTTACCTCCTGACCTGTCTCTGGTTCCCACAGACTCTCGTATTAAAGTGTTACACTGTCTTTATGACGTGCTATTGGCTTTGTTGCGAGAAGGTGTCAACTAGAACCAATTAATTGGATCTAATAAGAGACTTAATTGTTTCACCCTCTCGTTAATTATCAAATTCTGAAGTATAAGCCAGCCACAGCTCTGCCAGTAGGTGGCTGATCTCTCTGGGATTTCCTATGAACAGAAATACATTTGGACAAGTTTTCTTTGCATGTTCAACATCGCGACCCATTCTAATTGCACCGTCATTATCTCGGGCTTAAACATAGCCCAGTCAGCTGATACATTGTTCTTATTGAAGGACCTGCTCGTCCTCTGTTGAATATTGTGTAATCAATGACTTTATGTAATTCATTCATTCATTCGAACGTTCGTTCATTCATTCATTTTATTCCATAGATCTTACATGAGCAATGAAGCTTTAAGATGTGGAACAAGTGAAAATTTTACAATATTACAATTACAATTTCTACAAATTTTTACACTTTTACAATTTAGTAATTTTCTACAATTTTTACGATTTTGTGCAATATTTTCGCGAGATGTAGTGAGATGAGGTGAGGTCCGAGGATTCGCCAAAATATTACCCGGCATTTGCCTTTTGGTTGGGGAAAACCTCGGAAAAACCCAACCAGGTAATCAAATAAAAGGGGGGTAATCAAATCAAAGGGGATGATGCCGAGGACTCGCCATAGACCATCCGGTAGATACTTATTAATTGAGAAAAGTTCGTTCCGGCACCGGGAATGAAACCCTGGACCCTCAGTTTTGCGCGATGAGTGCTCTTACCATCTGAGCTATGCCATTGACGATACAAAGGAGGAGCGTTCGGCCGGCGCTGTGGATCGGATCCCGGAATAACTCAGGTGGTAAGAGCACTCAGCATGCCAAGCTGAGGGTCCAGGGTTCGATTCCAGACTGGCTGATTTGACGCGTTTTCCACGATTCATTAGTCACACAATTGTCTTGTCAGGATAACTCATCTGCCCTTGGTTTTCCGTGGTTTCCTCGGGCGTTAAGACAAGTGTTGGGATGATGCCTAAAAGAACCACGGACCTCCAAATTTTTCTTCTTATTTTTACGTATCTAAATTTCGTAAGCTTTGACGTCATGCCTTCACCTTCGACAAAGTCAGTCGAACGGCCTCATCTCTCCGGGTTTTGCTTCGCTCACATTATTTATTACAATATTGATAGTTGTGAACAACACTGTTTTGCATTTTGGAAGCGGATTGCTCTGCTCAGTTGAACTTATAATAGCCTAGACTTAGAATATTGAAATTTCCTTTGTAGTAAAACGTAAAATATTTTACCCCGTAAATAAACTACTAGTTGACAGAGCTAACGGCTTCTAAGCTGGGTTCCTGGATCCAATGAGTGCATTGGTAGTATAATTAACATAGAGGCATGAGACAATTACTCTGCCTGTCATAATTCGCTCTGGCTCCATTCCTATCTGATTGATTGATTGATTGATTGATTGATTGATTGATTGATTGATTGATTGATTCCGGACTGGTCCTGCGAATTTCATCATGAAACAAGTTGCTGTGAAACAATTCTCTGCCAACATAATAGAGTCCTGATTATCTGATTTTCGATTAACCGAAGTTCCGTGTTATCCGAATCCGATTAAAAAAACTGCTGTAGGCCTAAGTAGTGTACAGCATTGCATGTTAGTTACTTTTTTTAAATGCATACGTATTTTTATGCTCGACCATGCCGAAATGTAGTAATTATACACCTGGTAGCAGCCCTTTAATGGACCTCATTAAAGTACACCTATTCATTAAAGTTCAGGTGTTCCACCAATCAGAAAACACCATTGTAGCAATATGAAAGCTCAAGTATCGATTATTCTCGGATATGCAATCGAAAGACAACTAGCGAAACGTCACGGAGGCTGGAAATCCAATACTGTCGCAGAAGGTTATGTTCTTTTACTATAATAATTAGCGTTAATTGTAAATAATATTCAAATAAATTCAATTTGTCATATTGTTTTTCAATGTGTAAATAAATTTCAAGGTTATATCAAGATTAATGTTTATTTTACTCTCTAGATTATATCAAGGTCAATGACATTTGTTTCTCGGAAAAAATCAATACTTTCGCATATCTCACAATTTACGAGATATTGCACAAGGTCAGTTCCGCTCCCAGTCAGATAAAAATAACATGAATACTTATGAATAATTTCAAGTTAGAAATATGGTCGAGCATAAAAAGTCGTATGAAACTTGCCTATAATGGTAATTAAGACGCTCGTATGAAAATTATGAAACTCGCTTGCTCTCGTTTCATAAACATACTCGCGTCTTAATTACTACCATTATAGGCTCGTTGCATAATGTACTATTAAACACCAAGAGTTCCCATTAACCTGAATTATTGTTCATTTTGTTTAGTCTAGTCAGTTTGTTTAATTTCTAATCACGGCACATTTTTTCACTAACCATCCGTTTCATCCGAGGTAATCTTTGTCCACATTAACTCGGATAATCTGCATTTCCATTTATTTTCAAGTTATTATTTTTTTCTGTGTTATAGTAAAAGTTGTTCTCTGATATATTATTTTTATGTCTTTTATTGTTTTAAAATATGAATTTTCTTCTCTTTCTCATTTCACCTTTCTTTGTCTTTTTCTTCGTCACATTACTAATTTCTTTTGTGCACTATTTCTTGTACCACTCTTACGTTATTCTAACTTTACCAAAGTCCTTTTACTTCTGTTCCATTAGGCCTATATTTCCTCGCTCTCTCGCTATTGCATATTGCCATATTTCTTAAGTATTTCAGTTTCTTTCACGTTACTTACATTTCTTTAACATTCGTGCTATTCTTTTTTACTGTTATACTGTATATCTCTGCACATTTTTGTACCTAACACAATTTTTGTATCAATTTTTAAATTTTTAAAATCATGTTTTATTTAACGACGCTCGCAACTGCCGAGGTTATATCAGCGTCGCCAGTGTGACGGAATTTTGTCCCGCAGGAGATCTTGCACATGCCAGTAAATCTACTGACATGAGTCTGTCTCATTTAAGGGGAAAGGATGGTATTTTTTAAAACTTTTCTCCTATTTGGTGTAATATATTAATTTTTTATATGTAGAGAGCTCATAGCTGTGGCAACTCAACCAAATAAAAATATTTTGAAAAAAGTTATTTGGGGGCCCAAATTTGAAAAAATATATATACCCAATGCAGGATTGTACTAAAACCGATATAGCTAAACCGTTTTTAAAGATAGATTCGAACAGTGTTTTGCAATGTATTTGCAAAAGCATGTTCTACAAACTGTCTGTAACAGAATTGTGATGTTAGTCCCTACGTTTGTAAAATAAACAATTAAAATTTAAAATTTAATAACAATTTGCGAATTTACTTTCTTGCAAAGAAACGGACATATTTTTCAAATGAAATCAATTAACAAAATTCTGTTACAGAGAAGTTTCCCAATAGTCTAAAGAATGAATGTTATAAATTTCATGCATGTATCTTTAATAATTCAGAAATTATATCCATTTTTGTCTGGCAATGTAGCAAAAAAAAAATGAAGTTACTGGAAATCGATAAAAGCGGGCGTGTGATTTAGAAATCCATAGCGCAGGAAGTTTAAAAATGACGTCTCAATATCCGATAAGGGCAAAATTACCTACAAAATGTTATGCAATGCATTCCACACATATCACAGAGTAGTTTAAAGAATTTTTTTTTTGAAAATATACTCATTTTTGACCAAAAAATACCATCCTCTCCCCTTAAGCACACTTAAATTCCATCGACGTGGGCCGGGGTCGAACTCGTAACTTCGGACACAGAAGGCCAGCACTCTAATGCGTCACCTAGGCTGACTCTTTGTATAAATTTCCCTTAATTTTCCATACATGTTCCATATTCTTTCTGTATATATTCAATATCATTTCTTTTCTTCTCACATGGTTCTAAATTTCTTCAGGAGAAATTACAGAATACTTTCAATAGCGGTTGATTTATTTCGAAGCCGGTAGGTTTCAGAGGTTCGCGGTCCATAGCTTGCCTTCCACACAGTAATTAATTGCATTACATGAGATCCGCGTCGTCGCTGCCACCTGGGAACAGGAGATGCAGGATTGTCGTTCGCGGCCCACAGTGTGAGCTCCGCATTAGCTGATCCAGTTACGCATGTCTCTGGAGACTCATTGCGTGCTGCGCGGCTGTGTGAGACGTTACGTAATGCACGTAGCGTGTCTGAACAGGCTCGCAACAGGTTCCTCAGTGACCGACTTTTTTAGCCTGGTTTGTAAATGAATTCATCTCACAGGCACAACGAGTCTTTTTCCTCTCTGCAGTTGTGACAAGCATTTTGTCTCCAATTTGTCGCGTGATTTAGTATGTGACTTTTAATAAAAACGTGGCATTCAATGGACGGACGGACGGACTTACAGGCAACTCCTGCGGTGGCTAAGCGGTCAGACCATACCACAGTTTAGTATATACAGTTGCGAAGCTCAATACTTACTAAATATGCAAACATAGACAGTTGAAATATGCATCCATAGATAGTTGCTAGCCACCAGGATCGCTACTATCGCCTCATCACAGACTCTTTCCCTAGCAGACGATAAAATGTATTGTACTTTTGATATCGCGTTCTTTTGAAAAATTAACACCTTCCTTCCACTATTGAAATACGAAACACATAAGGTTTATATATTATTTTCATAAAGTATATATTATATTTTATAAACTCACCTTCCTGGATCTTTCGGAAGAAGGATAACTCTGACCTCTTTTAGCCATTTACAGTTATTACAACCGATAACGAACATTTCACAGTTTACACAACTTTTCACAACAATGCGAAATACGGCACAGTCAATGCCTTTTCGATCTAGACCAGGCCGTAATATATGTTCGGGTTTTTTATTTCAGTGTATGGAGCTCAGTGAATTATTATATTATAACTTTATTGCGCATCATAGCTACGTTTTATTTAGTGTAATGTGTCCATAAGTTCCGTTTACTTCTTGTTGCGTAATATGTTGCAGAAATAATTACAAAACTGTGTTATTTTAATGTGAAGAGAATTTTACATGTTAACATAATCTTTTCTCATCAACATTTTAAGTTTAGAATGGAAGCTATTTTGAGGTTTAATAAAAAAGAATTTATATTGTGATTTTAATATAGCACATCTACCTTCCTTGATAAAGATAGAAAATTTATCATACCACTCTTATGAAATTAGTGTACGTACGATTATTACTTCGTCTCTTAGGTAGTAGATAAATACAATAATTCAATACTCAATTGTAGTATTAAAATATAGACAAATTTAATGTGCGGAGTATCATACATGACATTATGCTTAATTATAATGTATAATTGCGAATTTAGGAATATAAGATATAGTAAACATAACCTATAATATTTCCATATGAATGGCAGGGAATTGGAGACCACTAAAATTAAACAGAAGGGGGCAACTGGGACAGTAAACATAACCTATAATTTCAACATATCTAAATATTCGTGCGGTGCAACTGAAAATTATTGAATCGTGCATAAATGAATGTACAATAATTTCGCAATATTTAATCGAAATAAAGGCAGGTAGGTCTATTACACATACGAACAACGTAATTTTCACACCAAAAATAATATTACACCTTAACTCGCAAGGAATTATGTCTGAAGTGTCTCCTAATCATTGTTTCAAATTTTGTTAATGCAATTACACTACATTTTAGAGAAATATATGTTACTTTTTATGCATTCCAATTAATTTATATGGTTGAAACGCCACCCTTCGTGATCGGATTAAGCGAGTCACATGGTCTGCCTTACGGCCTGTATTAGATCACGATGGCAGTGACACAGTCTATTGTTCCTAGTACACACAGCGCTCCAAGCGGCTAGAAATGCAAAAAATCACCCCAAGCTTCGCGACTGTATATACTAGACTGTGACTATACTTTAAGAAATAATACGTATAACATTCCACAATTGGACTAAAGATTACAATTTTAAATGCAATGCCATTCTCTTGTTTCTGAGTAAATAAGGTTGTTGTCATAGGAACTGAAGAGATCATAATGTGTAGTAAATAGTGGGTATACAGAATGCCAGTTTCTTCAGCTTCCAGTTTTCTTATTTGGCGTGGATTTAACAACACGGGATCCCTTCTTGTTTGTAACTGTTCTCTTTGATTCCGTATTCTCAGAAGGAAAACGCGTGTTTATATATTGGGTCAAACCGGTGAAGATTCCCATTGCTGTGTCAATGCCCTTGTTCAACATTCCCAGAAAAGTCTTCATGTTTTGCTACTCAATTCGTAACCAAGATTTGTGTTTTTTCTTACTTGTCGTACCGTAACAGAATACTAAGCACCTCCTTCAACCTGAGGTATGGCTGCTGACGTTCTGAAATATTTAGAGAGTTGTGTGATGATTTTTCGTGACGCAACTTACCATTCTGTAAGATCTACTGGAAGACGCGTGATTGTCATTTATTTAGACCACTGAAGGCCATTAGTAATGTACTGAGGGCCAGGATAGAATAAGAATCATACTTGAGGGCCTTGCAAATTAAAAAAAAAATGTAATAAAATAAACTCACAACAATGGCAAATTAAGAAGATACCATTATTAATATTATTACTCAAATATTAAAACAGAAATGTTTAATGCGCAATGAAAGAATGAGCATTGCTTTTTAATGGGAACAATGACGTTTGTCAAATGTTTTTTACAATAGATTTAAAGTCCACTTCCATTGTTAAGGATGTGGGATACCACTGAATCAGTTAATCTGTTTCTAGACTTTGATTCACTAGTTTCATTGTAGAGAAGGCAGTTTCACATATGTATGTACTACCAAATATGGAAGTAAGTTTTAAAGCCCAGTTTCTGAGATGTTGATAACGTTCTTTTGAAACGAGTTTCCAAATATTAACACCAGCTGTCTCTGCTGTTTGAACAGAAGGTCACACTGGAGTTCCTCAGGCTGGCACTCTACTTTGCATTTCATGGCTTTGTTAAAGAGTTCTATCTGTGATCGAAATACTTCAAAATCTTGAAATCTACTATCTAAAATGTAAAAATATAATTTTCTGCTAAAACAAATGACTACACCACAACTATAAGCACATTCAGTAAACTTTGATATAATCGCTGCTTCTTTAAACCCTGTTACATTAAATCGCTCTTAACATCATGTTACGTAAACAAAGTACTTCAAATGGTTGGGAAAACACTATTACCCTAACAGGATGTTTAATTTTAAACAACACTTTATTTAACATGCTGTTAGCATTATTTTAACGAAGCTTGGTGAAACTGGGCCTAACAGATTCATTTTGTTACATTCCGCTGACTCTAGATAAACGTGCAGTTCTTACATCATTAAATAACATTAAAATATTATAGAAACGAGTGACGTAACATATTGAAGTCTGAAAAAGAAAATCATTTAGTTGTAAGCCATGAAAGATTGTAGTTCTCGTGTTTTTTTTTTTTCTCTTAATACAACTTATTTTAGCAGGATTCGTTCGGTAGCTGACGAACTAGAGCAAGCCTTAACTTGTGCGAAAGACGGAATAATAAACCTTTGCGTTGCACAGCACTTGTTAAACTTCTTTCTTTCCTCCTTCCCACGTCGTGATCCGGCTTCTACAGGCGGTAGACGGTCGGTGGTGGTTGCCTTGAGTGAATAAACGCCGGTCCAGTCCAAGATCGTACTAAGGTCTTCTTGTGTGATGAACTTCCTGAGCTACAACTTGCAGGGCTTCGAGTTATTCAATGGAAACGCAGGTTGTGACCCAGACCAAGTAGAATGGACTGAAGTTTATTAGGGGCCTACGAGTTTATGTAACTTGGTTGAAATTGATGTTAGCGAGGTGGAATTTTTCGAGATGTGTACGAGAATTTACCTTGTCTTTGTCTTGCAGTTTAAAGAAATCTGAGGAAAAAGACATTTCTGTTAATCAGCTCAAGAATTCATTCCGAAAGCAGGAGTTCCGTTCGTTAACCCTCGACTTCAGTTGAGACTCATGGACACCGCATGTTGATTTCTGAAAAAAAAAAAAAAAAATTGGATGATATTTACATTTTCAAGCAAGGAGCCGAAAACTACATAGATGGAATTAATAATAGTAATAATTTATGTATTCTATTTATTTATTTATTTATTTATTTATTTATTTACAATATTAATGTGCGAAACAACAGCACAAGGCCAATTACAGTTTAGCACAGGTACAAAACGAAACAAAACAACAAATGATGATGAGAATGAATGATAGAAAATGGCAATAAGATGAAAATACAATCAATATAATAGTCTACATTACTCAATTGACCAAAATGCAACAAAATAAATAGCACAAATAATATTATTAAAATTAGTTCAGTGAGATAATTAAAATAATGGCAGTTAAATAAAATGTATTACAAATGAATTAATGAAATCATATAAATGAAGACAGGAATCATATAATTAATATTGTAAAGTTATGCAAATGACGAGAATAGTATGATACATATCTAACAATGGCATAAATAATAAAACTGACATAAAACTCGAAAAGTATATACTACACATTAAATGGATCCAAGTTCAATCCATGCAAATTAGCATATTTAATACATCTGCAGACCGGAGACAGAGATTTAGAATTCCTATTATAAAACATTTTATGAAATCTTAAACCCTTAGCAGGAATACGAAGACTGATATTGCTTATGAAGGATTCACAATCAGTATCACCCTTAATGACTTTACAAAAAAATAAATAATCAAGATCCTGACGTCTGGTAAACAAACTACCGCAATTGAAATATTCGCAGTTAGTCTCATAGTTATAATCGGAATTTGGTAAAAATCTATAAGAATACAGGGAAATAAATTTTCTTTGGATATTCTCCAATTTAGCCGAGTCAGTGGAAGTAATGGAGTTCCATACAACAGATGCATATTCAAGCTTGGATCTAACCAATGTATAGTATAAAATTAATAAACACATAGGAGTAGAAAAAGAATAAGTTCTAGACCTAATTAGACCAAGCATTCTTAATGAATGGGTATAAATATATTGCACATGATCATGAAAATATAATTTTGAATCAAGTAAGACACCCAGATCTCTAATACAATCTTTCTTAGTAATTACGACATTATTAAGAGAATAATAATAATAATAATAATAATAATAATAATAATAATAATATTTATCCTTCGAAGGGATGGAAAAATTCAAATATCTTGGAGCAACAGTAACAAATATAAATGACACTCGGGAGGAAATTAAACGCAAAATAAATATGGGAAATGCGTGTTATTATTCGGTTGAGAAGCTTTTATCATCCAGTGTGCTGTCAAACAATCTGAAAGTTAGAATTTATAAAACAGTTATATTACCGGTTGTTCTTTATGGTTGTGAAACTTGGACTCTCACTCTGAGAGAGGAACATAGGTTAAGGGTGTTTGAGAATAAGGTGCTTAGGAAAATATTTGGGGCTAAGAGGGATGAAGTTACAGGAGAATGGAGAAAGTTACACAACGCAGAACAGCACGCATTGTATTCTTCACCTGACATAATTAGGAACATTAAATCCAGACGTTTGAGATGGGCAGGACATGTAGCACGTATGAGTAAATCCAGAAATGCATATAGAGTGTTAGTTGGGAGACCGGAGGGAAAAAGACCTTAGGGGTGGCCGAGACGTAGATGGGAGGATAATATTAAAATGGATTTGAGGGAGGTGGGATATGATGATAGGGACTGGATTAATCTTGCACAGGATTGGGACCGATGGCGGCCTTATGTGAGGGCGGCAATGAACCTTCGGCTTCCTTAAAAGTCATTTGTAAGTAATAATAATAATAATAATAATAATAATAATAATAATAATAATAATAATAATGATGGATTCGCATTCGTGAGGACCCACGTTCCAATTCCGGGTGGGTCAATCTCATCGAAGATTTTAGTGGTTTCTTTATCATAAAATACTGTAGTTAGCAATATGCCTGTTTAAAAGGTAAATGCCGAATTGCTTCCTATTTCCACTACAAACAAAGAGACAGATTTCGTTTCGCAAGACTTAATCCTGACGTATTGTACGTGCAATGAAGGATATAATAGTTGAGCGACTAGACTTGTTTCTAGGAATTAAAACTGTATCCTCTATGGACCGCTCTACAGATATTGAAACATTTTCTCCCGCTAAGCAATAAAATTACACATCTTGATTACACAACTTTTAACACTATCACTTCGGAAAACGTATTATGTGTCTTTCACGTGTTAAATTTTACATTACCTCGTTAACATCTTTCAGCCTGCTATTGGCCATCTTCAGAACTGAGTTCAGTAATGTAAATTTAACACGTGAAAGACACATAATACGTTTTCCGAAATAAAATTGCAGTATGTCCCTCACTGTAAGCCTACACGGTGGACATGTCTGCAGATATGGGCATTCGATGGCGATGTCTGTGGTGATTCGCTAATGGTAGAAGTGCAGTGTAGCATTTAAAATGCAGTGGCGATATGACGTTACAGTTACAGTGACTACAATAAACCTAAAATAAATAAATAAATAAATAGGATAAATAAATAAATAAATAAATAAATAAATAAATAAATAAATAAATAAATAATAGTAATAAAGTATCTGCAATAAAAACCTAGGCAGTTCCGGTATAATTTTCTGTTCTAGGATAAAATATTAGAAAAATTCAGTGCGTGAAACACTAGATATAAAAAAAAAACAAGAAGTTTACATACCGGTACTTGAATATAGAAGTCATCTTCATATTTCATTTTAAAGACCACATCTATGAAATTGAGGAAATGAAGGCTTTTGGATCTGGAAAGTTTATGCACAGAATTGGGAAAGCTCAGTGTATTTGTTCAGAATAAAAAAGGGTTTACAACAGGCAGTAGTGCAGTGTATGCCTGAGTGGTACGCAATACTTCTGTTAAATTATACGTAACTATCTACATCGTAACAGAGATGCTAGAGATGGCTTCAATTATCATATGATGAAAGATGAGTGGAACGGAGCAAAATTCTCTCCCGCACCAGGATTTGAACCCGGGTTTTCAGCTCTACGTGCTGACGCTCTATCCATTAAGCCACACCGGATTCCCATCCCGATGTCAGATCGAATCCTCTCAGTTTAAGTTCCACCTATTGGGTTCCCTCTAGTGGCCTACTGTACCCTCATGCACTGCGTCATAGATGTATGACACAATGTCCACACGTGTGCTGAGGTGCACTCGTTATGAGTGACTAAGTGGCCGGGATCCGACGGGTTCAAATCCCGGTGCCGGAGAGAATTTTTCTCCGTTCCACTCATTTTTCATCATATGCTGACGCAGAATATCTGCACGGAAATATCATATGTACTTCGGTACCTCGTAATAATATATTCAACTATCATATTTGAAGAATTATTCAATGGTGAATGGATAGATAGAGTGATAGGTGCCAGTAGCGGAGCTAAGGTGTAAGTACTGGGTAGGCTGAAAAATCTGCTTACCTTGTATCTTTTTATACAGAAAATGTTTATCGGCTTTTCAGTCAAAATATTTTCTGACACAGACCCACAAGAAGATGATGACCACTCATAACAATATAACTTATTTGCCTCAGATCACCCTGTTAGCCAAGGATAATTCTTTCATACGTCCGATTTGGAAAGGTTTCTCTTCTAATCCTACAAATAATGACCGCAATATATTCTCATTATGAGTCATTTCACACAAAATTAATATGTAACACTCACATACACATATACACTCTTGATTAAACTAAACTCAACAACGCAGCGCATTCAGAGAACACCAATAATTATAGCGCGACTTGTTATTGTGACGGACGGCTAGCCTCATCCCGTACAGAGATGTAGCGAATCGATCAATCCTCCCCACTCTCTCCCCCTTAAGCTTGTGAGTCAAGGCCGTAGCCATGTCTTTAGAGGCTTTGCTACAAGCCTCGCACTGAACTCTCCATACTGGAATGACTGCCAACAGTGAACATAATATATGGAAGGATCATAGTGCAACCAAGTGTTACGATACATCGTTATTACGAACTTATAGACCTACTGTTACTAGGTAGAATTACTCACATTTTTGGGTACTCTAAGGCCCAATTGTATAAAACTCCCTGACTAAAGATCAACTTCGATCGAAGATCGAAAAGTGAACCGAGTTCAGACACTTCTTCTATTGTATGAAACCTTTCTGCGATCAAATTACCTTGGTTCAAATGCAATCTAAGTTCACGTGAAAAGGATTTGGCAACATCGCATAAACAGGTGAAATATGTGATGCGCGGATCATGTTGTACAGGTTTGTTCAGTGTTGCCAATCTAGCGACTTTAACTCTTTTTCAGTAACAATTTCTTTTAACTTTTATATTGCTTAAATAGGGATTTAGCGAACTTTTTAGCACCCCATAGTGACAAATTTAATCTTTCTTTGTTGATAATGAGAAATCTAGCGACTTTTGCAACTACTTTTTGGCGACTTTCCGTACACTCTGTTGGAGACACTGGTTTGTTTTGTGCAATGTAAATAATGGCGGACAATAAGAAGAAGGTTGACTGTTCTCCAAATTGTTATCATGTTATGGTGTTTGATACATAATAACATAATATAATTATAGGTTATGTTATTTGATACTGCTGAACACGATAGAGCCTTACAAAATATAAGATTGTTTGTGTATTAAGGCAAGAAATTATATATATATATATATATATATATATATATATATATATATATATATATACAGGGACATCATTTTATTTTTACTTCAATTTTTATTGTACCTGAATTTTTGAATGTACTTGACTCCCACTCCTTCTACTAATGGAGTTTCAACTGTTCTCCAGACAGAATCAAGGGCGCTTATAGTAAACAGCACTGAGTTACTGAGTATAGTACGTTCCAGAAATATGTTCGCGTTTTCCAGTGACGAAAGAACTTTTAATATTGAATCATATTTTCGCAAAGGTACTGTCCGTTTGCCTAGGTCGCATCCCGATTTCCCCCACCTGCTTCTGCACGGCCCTCTGTAAAACCAGGCCTGTCTTAGCTCTTCTCTGAAAACATTAATTTCTGTTAGGAATTGGAAGTTTACGTAATATTATACAACTGTTTAAAATAACTTAAATAAAAGGACCTCGTTAAGTAATTAACTGTCACGTGATTTCCCCCCTTTCTACGATCCTGCGGCATAACCACTTGGACGGACAGTAGATAACATGTCTGAGTAATTTTATCTGTGCGGGTCGGGCAGAAGTGCAGATTGAATTTACAGTACGTAAGGTACTCTTTTATAGAGTAGGTACAGAATTATTTCAACATGAGTTACTAGTACGAAGGACGAAACTGGTAATTGGAATTAGATGCAATAGTCTATATGCGATAATATGCACAAAAGAACTGAAGCCTGTAGGCTATCGAAATGAACGGCTACCATTTTGAGAAATGTATTTAAACATCCATATTATGATTATTTTTCAATTTAACTTCATTCTCTATATTGTACGCTAATGTGCTGTAGACAGTATAATATACACTGCATAATGAATACGTTCGCATGGATAGCTCAGTTCGTGAGTAAAAACACTTATTCTTAATACAGTACTGCATTTTGATTAAATAAAAACCTAATGGAAATTATCGAATTCAAAAACGCGATATTTCCTAGTTTACGTAAATTGATGAAGTACTTTTCTTCCCTCCTATACCTAGTAAAGTGATTTGTTTGTGTTTTACGCCAGTATCATCGAACTCCAGTTGTGGAAGGGGGTAGCGAACGGTTTTTCCGGTTCTCTAAAGGTATAGCCAGGTTAATATTAAAATGTTAGTAAAAATAAAATGATGTCCCTGTATATAAATGTACCTACCATATTATGTATTCAGATTAATAACAATGATTATTCTTTTTGCACAATCTGTCACTCGTATATTTAAAACAGAAAAGGAATAAGTGAACTTGGATCATCTAACTTAATCGGAGAAATTTCTTCAGTCAAAGTTGACTTTAGTTTGAGACAAATTAATCTCAGATTAGACTTTATACAGCACAAAATTCCAAGTTCAGCTAGAACAAGGATCAAATTAATCTCTGATCTAAGATTATATGGTTTGTACAATCGGCCCTAAGCCTCTTAAGAGCTCCGCCACTGATGGGTGTGTGGGGAGGTTCGATGACCTGGATGACAGATGGATATGTAGAGGTATGGATGACGGATGAATGGTTCAGGAGCAAATTCTTGGTAGGCAGGTAGGTTGGTGAAAGTTAAGGTAGACCGATTGATGTATGTGAGCGTTTGGATGGATAGCTGCACAGATAAATGTGAAGATTTTTATCTCTGAAGAACCACTTTAATAAAAAAGGGCATTACATAAAGAATTATCAGTACAATAGATTGTTGGTTCTAGTAATTTATTGTATTTTCTACGTCACATCCGGTGTCATTCTTACATGCTTCCGACAGTAGGATGCAACGTGCTTGGCTTGCCAACAGGTTGACGCTAATGCCGTGCCGAGTTGCCTATGAGCTACAGCTGTTTCTCTGTGCTTTCAGCCATCTTGTTTGTACCTCGCTCCCCAGCTTTGGCGATATGCGCTGTGCGTACAGGCTAGAGGAAAGGTGTGCATGAAATTATAATTTCAATATGGAGTCGCCGCGCCGCCGTATCTTTGCATTGATCCGAGCAGTGCGGGCTGCCTGCCGTAAAGGGCGATAATCTAATTGTCGCCCTCACGATTCCTGATCCTGCATACCAACTAGCAAGGTAATTGAAGACCTCGTGCTACCAACTCCATGGAGTTAATTCCTTTTTTTATATGTGTGTCGTGGCAACGTTAAAGTGAGTTAATTATGGCTACGCGTTGCTACATGTTCTTGAGGTCATGAATGATCTATAGGACTAAACTTGTTTTCAAATAGCGGTTTTCAATCTTTTTCCAGAAAATTTTGAAGTTACTGTTTCCAACTGGAAGGCCAAAAAATTAAATTCTATATACTATTAACGAGTTTCACGTGAGAGGATGAAATTCTGAATGAAGTTGCCCGAATAAATTGCAAGTAAACAGTTTTTATTTATATAACTTTCGTTTATTGATTCCACGTCAAAGTTCAACAAATGAAATTGTCTGGAGTTTTAGGAGATTGTACAATGAGTAAAATTGTACATTTTGCGGAAGAGATGAATTCCATAGAGGAAGATTTACACTGTATATTAATACTATCAAGGAAAATTTAATGGAAAATGGAAACAAAGCTGATCTAAAACTTGCAGTGTTTTGAGTATCGAAATTAGCTATAAGGTCAAAATCTTTAATATGTGGAGGCTGCTTTATGGATTTCTCACTTTCTTCTCTTTCTTTTCGCCTAATTTTAATCTTCTTCCCCTCTTTCTGACCTTTCTTTACGTTGTTTTTCCCGCTTTTTTCAGTTTGCCTCTTTGCTTCCTGTTCTCTTGCTTTTCCCTTTCTCCCTCATCCTTCTCTTTTCCAACATTCCTTGCTGTGTCCTTTTTCTTCTCTTTTTTTCTGTTTCTTCATCTGCTTTATTCATTTTTTGCTCACATTTCATTTTTCCCTCTTTTCCTCAAGTTCTCTTTGTTTTTCCTTTTTCCTTTTCATTTTTCTCATTTTCCTTTTCTTTACTCTTCGCATTTTTTCTCTTTTTTCTTTGCTGCTAATCTCGTATTCCTTTGCTGTCCTTTCTCATCTCCCCTCTGCTTTCTATTGGTGGTTTCTTTTTAAGCATTTTTCAATTACTCTGTTGCTTCTCGTTTCAGTTTTCTCTAGTCGTGATTTGTCGAATTTTGCCTTGGTGAAGAATATTAACTGTCCGTTGTTACCACGATGCCACACGTTGTCTTTGCATCTAGATCATACATGGGCACAATTTTCGGTTACGTGAGGCACTCGATTTGAAATAGTTTGTTTGCTAGGAGAGCAGACTGCAGAGTAGGATGGAAAATATAAACTGCTGTGACCTGCGTCACCTTATCGTAATCGCTAAGGCGGTCAGTGGCGAATTATTAGGAAAGCGCTTGGTTAACGTGAGAGACTCGAAAACTTTTATACAGTTTGGCAAATTAATTCCGCAGCTTTAATCATAAACCTCTTTACTATTTCTCCATCATTGAATTGATTTAAATCACAGGCGAGAAATTGCATAACTAGCCAATAATATTCCATCACGTTGTCTACGTTTATTTTCTTGAATATTCTGGTGTTTCTCAAGATTACTTAATAGATTTGCACGTTCTCGACATAAAATAATTTCAGAAAATAATATTTCGTTTTCCACGCACATTTGATTTTTTTTTTTATAAATTTTCTTTGGAAATAATACGTACAAACAACATTTAATTCCTCGTACCTTTTAATGCAGCGTGTTTAAGGTATAATGTCGTATTTAGTATACTATGCAAATGTTGAGATCATAATTTTCTTCGGAATAGTACGAAAAATAACATTTAATTTGTCTTACCTTCTAATTCAGCATGTTCTTTATGACATAAGGAGTAATGTCGTTGTATATTAAGTTTATTAATGCCTAATAGGATTTTCGAGCATAACATACGTCGTATGTTCTCCCCTTCTAAACAGCAAAAATACTCTTCCTCCCATTTCTCATGAAATAATCGTTTTCTAACGCGTACACACTGCTTTGATAATGCCATTATGCCACCACTGATATTGCTTATGAAACTGATATAGAACCTGCCCACTCCTAGGAGCTGCGTGAGGGAGGAACGGGGACTGTGAAGATGATGTCACTCAGAGCGTTAAGCTCTGTGAATGTCAGTGAGGCACAAATTCTCTAGTGAGGCACGATGCCCATCTATGATCTAGACGGACAACAATGTCCACGTCACGAGAGACAGTTTCTCCGTTTAATGTCTGGCGGAAAATATTGCAGATCTATTTAGAAAACACTGTAAGCGCTGTTAAGTCGGTGGTGTGATGGTGTCTATGTAAATGAGGCCCATTTCGGCACTCGTGAATGTCTTAGGTGTATAGAAATGGTAACTCATTCATTTTCGTCACGTATCTACATAATCGCTTCCGTACTGTATTGAGAATCTTTCAGTCCATATGCAAGACAGCCTTACGACTTGCAGATGAAGCTTTTATTGTTTTTGCTGAACTGTGCCAGTAAAGACAAAGTGTTTAATTAACTTAGGAGAAAATTAAAAGTTTAAACACTTACTACGTTCCATTGTCTTGGGTTATCATTCTATGGACCAACCAGATGCTATTTTGTAAGATATTTAAACCATACTTTGCTCTAGAGTATGCCATTAGGAAAGTCCAGGATAACAGAGAGGATTTGGAATTAAACGGGTTACATCAGCTGCTTGTCTATGCGGATGACGTGAATATGTTAGGAGAAAATCCACAAACGATTAGGGAAAACACGGGAATTTTACTGGAAACAAGTAAAGAGATAGGTTTGGAAGTAAATCCCGAAAAGACAAAGTATATGATTATGTCTCGTGACCAGAATATTGTACGAAATGGAAATATAAAAATTGGAGATTTATCCTTCGAAGGGGTGGAAAAATTCAAATATCTTGGAGCAACAGTAACAAATATAAATGACACTCGGGAGGAAATTAAACGCAGAATAAATATGGGAAATGCGTGTTATTATTCCGTTGAGAAGCTTTTGTCATCTAGTCTGCTGTCAAAAAATCTCAAAGTTAGAATTTGTGAAACAGTTATATTACCGGTTGTTCTGTATGGTTGTGAAACTTGGACTCTCACTTTGAGAGAGGAACATAGGTTAAGGGTGTTTGAGAATAAGGTGCTTAGGAAAATATTTGGGACTAAGCGGGATGAAGTTACAGGAGAATGGAGAAAGTTACACAACGCAGAACTGCACGTATTGTATTCTTCACCTGACATAATTAGGAACATTAAATCCAGACGTTTGAGATGGGCAGGGCATGTAGCACGTATGGGCGAATCCAGAAATGCATATAGAGTGTTAGTTGGGAGACCGAAGGGAAAAAGACCTTTGGTTAGGCCGAGACGTAGATGGGAGGATAATATTAAAATGGATTTGAGGGAGGTAGGATATGATGATAGAGACTGGATTAATCTTGCACAGGATAGGGACCGCTGGCGGGCTTATGTGAGGGCGGCAATGAACCTTCGGGTTCCTTAAAAGCCATTTGTAAGTAAGTAAGTAAGCAAAGAAGTCTAAATGAGGGAAAGTTTCTCAGATTTACAAATTTCCCGAAAATTCACTAGAATTCAAAATATCCACCCTTAGGTCATTTTGTGCTAGGTTTATTTCTATGTTCGGGTCGACATATATAATTTCTTTCAAAAATGAAACACGTTAAATGTAAACCGCGTTCCTGATTGACGGACCAACATTCATTTGAGCAATTACAAATTGCAACTTATGATGGAGAACCAGATTCCACTTCGCTAATTAAAACATCGGGATAGGCTGGTGAGTAATTTCAAATCCATCAGAAGGGTGCTAAGACATCAGTTACTTATTTCCAGACTATACGGGAGGGGGGGGGAGCGAGATTCAGTCCTCTTCCCCCCTCCCCCAGCTTGCTGCTTTCTACCACCCCTCGTCTTGCAAGGCGGGCTGCGTTTCATATGACCTCACCTACGTTGACGTCTGCCGACCCCTGCTATAGGCCTATAAAGAGCAAACTGCATTTGTAGATAATAAAACTGTATTTCAAATTAAAAGGTAAAAGAAAATCTGTGAATATGTAAGTATGTATTAGAGATAAGTCCTTGCGTAAGCTTAATTTCCACATACTTCATTCTTGTTATGGTGTTAGACCCTTTCATTCCCTTTCGGTTGAGTTCGGTCTCGCACATTACACTTCCGTGCTGTAGAGTAGCTGGACGAGGTACATTTTAAAATTTAATTTACGGTAGTAAGTAGTTAATGATGTTTATGCTCGACCATGCCGAAATGCAGTAATTATACACCTGATAGCAGCCCTTTAATGGACCTCATTAAAGTACACCTATTCATTAAAGTTCAGGTGTTACACCAATCAGAAAACACCATTGTAGCAATATGAAAGCGCAAGTATCGATTATTCTCGGATATGCAATCGAAAGACAACAATAAATCAATAAATCACCTATATTTGAAATAAATTCAGTTCTGTTACTATAATAATTAGCGTTAATTGTAAATAATATTCAAATAAATTCAATTTGTCATCTTGTTTTTCAATGTCTAATTCAATTTCAAGGTTATATCAAGATTAATCTTTATTTTACTCTCTAGATTATATCAAGGTCAATGTCGACATTTGTTTCTCGGAAAAAAATCAATACTTTCGCGTCTGCGCACATCTCACAATTTACGAGGTATTGCACAAGGTCAGTTCCGCTCCTCAGTCAGATAAGAATAACATGAATACTTATTTATGTCTGTATTTATTCATACTGCAATGAATGGTGGCAGTGGTAACTAATTACACTCAATAATGACAATAATAAACTTATTAATTAAAAGTACAATTAATAATAATACTAATAATTAATAATAATAATAACAGGGAATATCCTAAATTAAATGAAGCACGATCACTTAAAATAACATTTAAAATAAATCTAATTTGTATCTTAAACCTAAGTTCGAACTAAAACCCACGAGTATGATATGTTGATATCTGCACAAGTACCTTTCAACATTACACTCATTTCGCTGTCAACTCACTCACTGCACTGGAACTACGACACATTTCACTGATTCTATCCTGATTCACTAACACTTCAAAACATTTCATTGTTCAAATACTTTGCACTGCCACTATAAACTATAAAGCTTCACTGACAGGAACACGTTTCACTTACACAACAGACTTCACTGACACAACATAATTCTTCACTGATACAACACTTCAATAACAAAATATCATTTACACCCTTTAAATACTGTGTATAATTACCGTCTATTAGTAAGGTCCTTAAGCCTATTTTTAAATACATTTTTGGTTGTTGGTAAAACCTTTAGTAAGTCTGCAGGTAAAGCATTCCAGTCCCTGATAGTACGATTGAGAAAAGAAAACTTTCCAGTGTCCGTCCTCTGTCTTCTTTCCCTGAATTTTTTAATAATTTCAAGTTAGAAATATGGTCGAGCATAAAAAGTCGTATGAAACATGACTATAATGGTAATTAAGACGCTCGTATGAAAATTATGAAAGTCACTTGCGCTCGTTTCATAAAGATACTCGCGTCTTAATTACTACCATTACAGGCTAGTTGCATAATGTACTATTATGTTTCTTTTTATAGAAGGATATTTCATAATATGCGAATCTATTATATGAGACGTCCGGTTTTACTTTCGTCTTCTCACAGTGAATCGAATTCGCTGGTTTGAAGCTAAAAGAGAACACCTAACCATGATGGAGATTGCGTTGTTGATTGATAACAGGATTGCAGTTGGACAGAAACATCCTCAGTACCGAATTTCATCAACGATAAATTTAGATTCGGCATAATCTTAATCCGGATCTCCGCATGGAACTCAGAGGTCGTCGCCAATATCGGTAGGAACTGACGTTTGTTTTGTAGCACATTTACAAATCTCAAACCGTGGCACAAGTCCAGCGTTTGTGTGTTGGACTTCTCTTTTTCGAAATCCTCCGGTCACGCTACCTCTGTCAAGTTGTCTCTTAGAATATGAAGAGACCTCCCATCCTCGAGAACGTACAACGTTGCCAATGTTTAGCACTTAGCAAACAAGCATCATCCTTGAGCACTCATCTTCGACGGGTAAACATTCTTCTTCATAACGATGGAAAGCAATAACCTGCAAATAAACTATGTTAACTGTTACGTTGGAAGTAGGAAAGTGGTGATTATCGTATGATGACGTAATGGACCTTGTGTAGAGATTGCACGTATTATCAGCAATTTCTACTTTGTCGTAGCTCAGTAACTGGATAGTCTCTCACGAAAGAGGAAATGCGTTTGATCCCTGGTAAATTATATGACTTCTGCGGTGGACATATTTTTCTTAGTACCTACCTCGGTTTTCTCTGCCAGTTTTATTCCACTATTGCTATAATACAGTCATTCTCTTTTAATAGCTTTTCATTTTAGGAGCGACAACTGTCAGAAAACTTGTGAAGCCAGTAGTTATTTATAACACTTGGAATAGAACAGTAGAAGAATGTAAAAGACCAGGAACAGGGAGCGAATATGGAGAAAAGAGAAAAGGCAGGAGCAAAGAGAGAAAAGAAAAAACTCAAAGTAATAAAAGAAGAAGAAAGAGAGAGGAAAATGAGGCGAAAGACGAGCCAAATACTGTTACAGGAAAGGAATTAAAACAAAGAAAAGAAGCAAGCAAGACAGTCATAAAAGAATGAAGAGGAGGCACATCAGGGAAAAGGATGGAAGAACGCTAAAAATCAGCGGTGGAGGAGGTGAAGATTGGAAGTAGAGGAGGAAAGTAATCAGTGCGAACACAAAGATAGAAAATAATTAAAATAAAGTAGGGGAACGACATTGATGTAGGCCTAAAGAAGAAGGAATTTTGATGAAAAGTAGAGGAAGGAAAGAAGAGAAGAGGACGAAAATGAGGAAATATATTGAGGAGAACCAAAAGGACAAGAAGAATGGCAGATGGAAAGTTAAAGACGAGAATAAAATCATAGTAATAGCGAAAAAAAGAAGAATATTATAGTAACAGAGAAATAGAAAAAAATTAGAGATGGGGAATAAGAAAAAATACAATAAAATTCTAGGAGAATGAAAAGAAAATCATAATAAAAAAGAGAGGGAAGAAAATTATAGAAGTCCACACCTATGGAGTAACGGTCAGCGCGTCTGGCCGCGAAACCAGGTGGCCCGGGTTCGAATCCCGGTTGGGACAAAGTTATCTGGTTGTGGTTTTTTCCGAGGTTTTCCCTCAACCCAATACGAGCAAATGCTGGGTAACTTTTGGTGCTGGACCCCGGACTCATTTCACCGGCATTATCACCTTCATTTCATTCAGACGCTAAGTAACCTAGATGTTGATACAGCGTCGTAAAATAAGCCAATAAAAAAATAAAATTATGGAAATAGAAATAAAGCGAAAATTTCGCGGAAAAGGAAAAAGAATAAATTCCAAGCAAAAGCAGGGATGGGAATATGAAGTATAAATCTATACTAATAATAAATCTGTAGCCAAAATTTTTCTGGTAATTTTCGATTTTCCAAAAATAATTGGTGTTAAAATGTATAATTAACCATCCTCAAACCGACATTTTTGCTTGTATGTCTGTCTGTCTGTCTGGATGTTTGTTACCTTTTCACGCGATAATGGCTGAACCGATTTATATGAAAATTGGAATATAAATTAAGTTCGTTGTAACTTAGATTTTAGGCCATATGGCATTCAAAATACTTTATTTAAAAAGGGGGTTATGAGGGGGATTGAATTAAATAAATCGAAATATCTCCTTTATTATTGATTTTTGTGACAAGTGTTACATAACAAACGGTTTTTTTTTTTTTTTTTTTTTTAAGATTTCCGATAAGTTTTATTCTATGCAAAATTTTGATAGGACTGATATTTAATGGGATAAATGAGTTTTAAAATTAAAATAACGCCATCTAAGGCGCTGCAATTAAATAAAAACAAATGACTTCGTCTATAAGGGGCCTTGGACAACAACAATCGAAAGCTATTAAACATATCCTACAGAGAATGTTTCGGTGTTTGTATGAAGTAATATCGGAAGCTAAATTAACCGATTTGTATAATTAATTATTATTTCACCATTGGAAAATGTAGTTTCTCTAGATGGACATAATGCTATAATGTTATTACAGTAACTTGTGAGTGAATTGAGGACAGGTAAGATTAAAATAGCTTCTTATGCACAGAAAATTTGATAGGCTATTCTGTATATTCATTTACAAATGATCGAATTTTAATTATTTAAATACAATTTAAATTAAGTGACATATTAAACGATTTATCCCTCTGTCAAACACGAATCTTCCCTGGACCAGATGTCCTATTTTAATTATGTAATTACTTTATATTTATTTCTAACAAGTGCAGCGGAGCTTACGGATACAGCTAGTAAATAAATAAATAAAATTAGAGATACAAAAAAGATCAGAGGTAGAGTGCAGTATGTCGAGGTAGGAAAGGAATGATAAATGGGTTGGAGAAATAGTCTGAGGAAAATGAGGAGTTGCTGAAAAATTTGGAGGAGATTTAAGAAACTCTACTTCCGACAGTGCTTCCATTTTATGAGCAGCAATGTTTGAGGTACTTCTGATTGGGTTTGCATGCACTGGGATTACCAGCAGAAAGCGTACGTGTCGGCGACAGGTGGAAATGGGTGAAATGTGTGGGAACGGTGGCGGCGAAGCCTCACGAATGGCAAGCACGTCTGGGAGCAATGTCACCACTCCGCTGCCTCTCGGAGAATTTGCAGAATGCTAAACTACGGGACAAGTTGATTGTTGGCCAATTTCGTCCGACGTGAGTCCAGTACATCTGCAGGAAAGTTCTAACTCCAGATAAAAAAAAGTTAATCTAATTTCTATTCATTCTACACACTGCATCGCATTCACACCTCGTGCTGCTGGGTTGCTTAGGAACCGTGACTTAACTACGAGCGTTAATAGGTGCGTTCACACGTGTGTGAAATGACGTCGTCGTGTCTGTTTGTCCGTCTGTCTGCCTGTTGATTGTTTCTCCTACCAGTAATGCTGTTCATTCATTCATTTAGGCCCGATTGTATAAACCCTTTAATCTTAGATCAGAGGTTAAATTGATCCTTGTTTCAGCTGAACTTGGAATGTTGTGTTGTATAAAGTCTAATCTGAGATTAATTTGTCTCAAACTGAAGTCAACTTTGACTGAAGAAATTTCTCCGATTAAGTTAGATGTTCCAAATTCAGTTATTTATTTTCTGTTTGAAATATACGAGTGACAGACTGTGCAAATAAAATATCCATTATTATTAATATTAATAGGTATGTTTCTTGCCTTAATACACAAACATTCTTATATTTTATAAGACTCTATCTTGTTCAGCAGTATCAAATAACATAACTTATAATTATACAGGGACATCATTTTATTTTTATTAACATTTTTAATATTAACCTGGCTATACTTTTGGATCAACCGGAAACACGTTTTCTACTCCCTTCCACGACTGGACTTCGATGATACTGGCGTAATATACAAACAAATCACTTTACTAAGTATAGGAGGGAAGAAAAGTAGTTCATTCATTTACGTAAACTAGAAAATACAACGCTTTTGAGTTTGATAATTTTCATTAGGTTTTTGTTTAATCAAAATACAGTACAGTATTAACAATGAGTGTTTTACTTACGAACTAAGCTATCCATGCGAACGTATTCATTATGCAGTGCATATTATACTGTCTACAGCACATTAGCGTACAATATAGAGAATGAAGTTAAATTGAAAAATAATCATAATATGGATATTTAAACACATTTTTTAAAACGGTGGCCGTTCATTTCGATACAGGCTTCAGTTCTAATGTGCATATTATCGCACTATAGACTATTGTACCTAATCCCAATTACCAGTTTCGTTCTTCGTACTAGTAACTCGTGTTGAAATAATTCTGTACCTACTCTATAAAAGAGTACCTTACGTACTGTAAATTCAATCTTCACTTCTGTCCGATCCGAAAAGATAAAACTACTCAGACATACTATCTACTGTCCGTCCAAGTGGTTATGTCGTAGGGTCGTAGAAAGGGAGGAAATCACGTGAAAGTTAATTACTTAACGAGGCCCTTTTATTTAAGTTATTTTAAACAGTTGTATAATATAACGTAGACGCCCAATTCCTAACAGAAATTAATGTTCTCACAAAAGAGCTAAGACGACAGCCCAGTCACTAGCTGGCGAATAAAAGCTGGTGGGGAAACCGGGATACGACGTAGGCAAATGGACGACAGTACCTGTGCGAAAATGATTCAATATTGAAAGCTCTTTCGTCACTGGAAAACGCGAACATATTTTTGGAACGTACTGTTTACTATGACCGTATGATTGTATATGCGTTCTTGGATCTGTGTGCAGGACGGTTGAACTTCATTAGTAGAAGGGGTGGAAGTTAAGTACATTAAAAAACTCAGGTACAATAAAAATTTAAGTAAAAATAAAATGATGTCTCTGTATTGGCTTGTTTGTTAGAAGTCTTTGGTCTGAATATCAACTCTTCTGACTTAAAAATTAGGTGCCGTAAATTGCTGTAGATGACATTAAAACTCAACATTTACTCGTAAATTTCACGGGCACATGAAGGTAATGAAGAAAAGACTATCGAAAGGAGATTTTGAAATAGCTATCCAATGATCGGAGATAAAACAAGTTGAAAAAAAGGAATAAACACGTTCGTGAGAGAAAGGAATTTGGAAAGATAAGGCATGACAGACGGAGTTGAAAATTGAGTGTGTTACAAATCTTGTAGAAACCAATTGCTACGTCACTTATAGATTGTTTGTGTGCACTGAATGTTGGCTGCCTGGCGGTTGGTAGCCTACTTTTCAGTTGTTAGAGTCTTGGTGCACTTAGTCAAAGGTCCCAGGTTCGAAACCCGGCCCCCGGACAATTTTTCCCTTGAAATTATTAAAATCAGCTTTACAGGGAGCTATACATGAAAGCTAGATTTGCAGATTGCTTAGAGTCAAGAAAAAGTTGTCTTTTTTATTTTGAAATAAAATATTTACTTTTATCTCTAATGGAATATCAGGGGTTTCAGTATTGATTCTTCAATATTACATATCCACAAGCAACAGAATTCCCTGTCTGTTTGATCTTCTTGAAGCAAAACACAACAGAGAACCAGACAAAGAGATAAACCTAAGTCCTTCGTCGGAAACCGAATTGGAGTATGTACGGTGAATTCTAGCTACTAAAATATTAATCGGATTTTATCCATATTCAATACATATACTAGTTAATTCGACCGGAAATGGTACATAATGAAACGAAATTACAGTATCTTTATTGAAAAATTAATGCATCTTTAAAAAAACACACAAACTGGTGATTTACTCAAAATCAGCCCTGGCTGTTTTCACCGTCGTACATAAAATTAAGCGCAGATTGAAATGTTGCAAGCCGTAGACTTTGAATATAATTATGTCTGAAATGGAACACTTCCAGACAAATTTTGTGACTTAAAGATACAGTATGTATGGGAATAGCTTTTCGAACTGAACGTAACCCTAAACGTTATAGGAATAGATAAAAAAAAAATAAGAGTAGGACACACACTCTCTCTCTCAAGAATAATTTTGGTACAAATCGTGACATGAAAGTTAAACTAGTCTGAATTTCTTCCTCGCCATAAATCATTATACAGCCAATGAAGACCCCTACAGCATCAGAATGTATTGCTTCTGTTCTGAGGTATATCAGTCAGTAGAGTCAGCTGTAAAGATAAATCTTGATTTCCCTTCCTCTTGGATGCTTTGCTTCATGATACTGTTGGTTTCAGTACAAGTAATATACTGGGTGTTTAGTTCAAAGTGTGTCATGGCTCGCTGTATGCCGTCATATGGCTAGCCGATGAGCCTAGAGAATTCAATCTTCCTACACTACGGCTTCATTCTGAAGAGTACTTACTGATATGTACGGCAACGCCGGTAGTGGCAGGAATGTGAACTGTTTGAAAACATGTACTGAGGTGGGTTTTTTTTCTGTCAGGGACGGTCAACATGGACACGGAGCATTTGATTTGTGTTGTATAATGTTGCCGTACGCAACCGATAACAAATACCCTGCGTACGACTTGGCCGCGCAAAACACAGTTCGAAAGAGGTTATGTTAGCACACAGACCGTACACACCGCCATCTGTTGCTACGACGTTCAAGTTATACCGTACACGTTCTCAAGTTCAGGTTGAACGCCTTGAATAATAGGCAACTTCTCTGACATAAAAGCTGAAACTCGCTTCACATCGCTGACTCACAACAGTGACATCATGGCACACTTTGAAATGAACACCCAGTAGAATGTCGTTGTAAACTACTACTAATCCTTGTTTATACTACTATTAATTTTCAGTATCGATTTTCGTAAGTAGTAAAGCAGGTATAACAAACAATTACAATGTCCAGAGAACTACATGCGTTATTTTTTGCTCTTTAGAGTTGCAGAAAACAAATTTTTGCGTTGAGTGCAAACATGAAAGTTTTATTTTTTTTTTTATTTGACTGCAGAATACGAGTAAATTAATTTAATTCCCGCGTATCTTTGTCACACAATTTGAATCGTTACGAAAGGCGTACACCATATAATAATGATTCTTTATAAATCTTCAACCTACATTATTACTATCCTGTGTATGGTACATCACATGTTGCATGGAATTCCATATCGTCTAGTAATTACAGCGATATATGCCAAATGTCTGTAATAATCTGACGCGATATGTGACAGTAATGTATGTTTTATGACGTTTTGATGAAGATCTTACCACGAACTGTTGCAATTCTCATGAAATGGCATTCATGAATTCTGCAACAGCCAGTCTGCTCGTCACGAGATACTCTTCATGCATTATTGAAAACAATCGATTCTATCAATAATCGATTTTGTTGTTACGTTTCAATTGCTAACTAGAAGGCAGACACATGAGTGGAAGTGTTGGGTACGCTGTTTTCCCTATAACAGAATCCTCTCTGCAAAAACTGCGCGCGTACAGTTCTTGAAAATAATTAGCACATCGGCGCATCTTCTTTATGTCTTGCCATCAGTAGTAGGTTTTCATTGTAGGTTGCAAAGAGCCGTTCAGGTGAGGACTGGATTCTAAATTACTACTACTGCTACTACTACTACTATTACTATTGCTACTGCTACTACTTGTTAGGAGAAAATCCACAAACGATTAGGGAAAACGCGGAAATTCTAGTTGAAGCAAGTAAAGCGATTGGGTTGGAAGTAAATCCCGAAAAGACTAAGTATATGATTATGTCTCGTGACCAGAATATAGTACGAAATGGAACTATAAAAATTGGATATTTATCCTTCGAAGAGATGAAAAAAATTAAAATATCTTGGAGCAACAGTAACAAACATAAATGACACTCGGGAGGAAATTAAACGCAGAATAAATATGGGAAATGCCTGTTATTATTCGGTTGAGAAGCTTTTATCATCCAGTCTGCTCTCAAAAAATCTGAAAGTTAGAATTTATAAAACAGTTATATTACCGGTTGTGAAGCTTGGACTCTCACTTTGAGAGAGGAACAGAGGCTAAGGGTGTTTGAGAATAAGATTCTTAGGAAAATATTTTGGGCTAAGAGGGATGAAGTTACAGGAGAATGGAAAAAGTTACACAACACAGAGCTGCACGCATTGTATACTTCACCTGGCATAATTAGGACCATAAAATCCAGACGTTTGAGATGGGCAGGACATGTAGCACGTATGGGCGAATCCAGAAATGCATATAGAGTGTTAGTTGGGAGGCCGGAGGGCAAAAGACCTTTGGGGAGGCCGAGACGTAGATGCGAAGATAATATTAAAATGGATTTGAGGGAGGTAGGATATGATGGTAGAGACTGGACTAATCTTGCTCAGGATAGAGACCAAAGCGGGCTTATGTGAGGGCGGAAATGAACCTCCGGGTTCCTTAAAAGCCAGTAAGTAAGTACTACTACTACTACTACTACTACTACTACTACTACTACTACTACTACTACTACTACTACTACTACTATATCAACTACTACTACTACTACATCAATGATTTGGTTGTTTTTGCCTGTTCCAACTTATCAAATATTTGTTCTTCTCATATTCTCTTTTGTCTTCCCATATGTATCAGCGTTCTCCAGCGAGCATTGGAGGGATATTTTAGCCATTCAACAGTACTGTATTCGATCTGTGTGGTTCTTTGAGATCATTCAGTCGGCCTCTGTGATATGCAATATAGTGCATAATAATTATGCTATTTTTTCATATAGCTTATTTTTTTGGTTTTCTGTCCACAAAGGTACATCCATATACTTGTCATTAATAGCATTTATATGAAAGAATTGGTGATTTATTCATTAATATGCTAGTTAATAACTATCAATGAATTGTGAAATTAGTTAATAGATTAATGGAAAAATGAATCGGTTACTGCATGAATGGTTTGGAGGTGAGTTATTAAATATTACTTTCTGTTGCTGACTTAATGGGTGATTACACAATTTATGAATGAATAAATTGCTGACAGTGATTGAGTGACTTAATAAAATGAGTTACTGCATGACTGAGTGAATGGGTTAACCGGATGATTGAGTGAATGAATGAGTTAACCGGATGGTTGAGTGAATGAATTAGTTAACTGGTTGATTGAGTGAATGAATGAGTTAACTGGATGGGTTGAATGAATGAGTTAACCGGATGATTGAGTGAATGAATGAGTTAACCGGATGGTTGAGTGAATGAATTAGTTAACTGGTTGATTGAGTGAATGAATGAGTTAACTGGATGGGTTGAATGAATGAGTTAACCGGATGATTGAGTGAATGAATGAGTTAACCGGATGGTTGAGTGAATGAATTAGTTAACTGGTTTATTGAGTGAATGAATGAGTTAACTGGATGGGTTGAATGAATGAGTTAACCGGATGATTGAGTGAATGAATGAGTTAACCGGATGGTTGAGTGAATGAATTAGTTAACTGGTTGATTGAGTGAATGAATGAGTTAACTGGATGGGTTGAATGAATGAGTTAACCGGATGATTGAGTGAATGAATGAGTTAACCGGATGGTTGAGTGAATGAATTAGTTAACTGGTTTATTGAGTGAATGAATGAGTTAACTGGATGGGTTGAATGAATGAGTTAACCGGATGATTGGGTGATGAATGAGTTAACTGGATGGTTGAGTGAATGAATTAGTTAACTGGTTGATTGAGTGAATGAATGAGTTAACTGGATGGGTTGAATGAATGAGTTAACCGGATGATTGAGTGAATGAATTAGTTAACCGGATGGTTGAGTGAATGAATGAGTTAACCGGATGATTGAGTGAATGGATGAGTTAACCGGATGGTTGAGTGAATGAATTAGTTAACTGGTTGATTGAGTGAATGAATGAGTTAACTGGATGGGTTGAATGAATGAGTTAACCGGATGATTGAGTGAATGAATGAGTTAACCGGATGATTGAGTGAATGAATAAGTTAACTGGATGAATGAATTACTGCATGATTGAGTGAATGAATTACTTCATCACCGAGTGATTGAACAACTTACTGCATGACTGAGAGTGTAGTACTGAAGGAGTGAATGAGTGAATTTGTGAGTTGAGAGTGGATTAGTAAGTTAATGAACGACAGACAGAGTGAGTGTGTGGACGAATGAAAATGTGGTGAATCGAGTGAATTGGTGAATGAGTGAATAGAGAAGTGAGTGCATTAGTAACCAAATGGATTCATGCGTGAATAAGTGACCGTGAGTGAATGTGTGACTCAGTGAGTTATCGAATGAATGAACGAATGAAAGAGTTGAAGATGTTGTTGATCTCCCTGGTCACTGGGTGGGATTTGCAGTGGGCCAGCTTCTTAATTGCTGCTCCAAACGTTGATAATTCTACCTGTACTCCCGAGGTGAAGGTCTGCCCTGTGTCGCCGGACCGGCTAACGTTATCAGTATGCAGCCCGCACACCAAGGGGCACTTCGTTCCGGGAGTACAGTCTGTCGCAAAAACACGCACACATCTACTCCTCAGACTCGGTACTACTGAATTTTGGTAGATGTTTTTTCTATCAAAAGTAGCAGTAGCGTAAGTCAAGGACAACAGAAAATTGTACTTATGTCAACCGAATATGGAAATGCTTACAGCGACTAGATTTGCAGTGCAGAGCTATGAGACACAGGAGCAGAAAAGTAACTGAGCTCTAGACAACAATGCTGTATCCGAGGTAACAGAGATGAGCTGCTGATAAAAGTGAACTATCTCTCCTCTTTTTATTTGGTCATTTAACGGCGTTGTAACAACTACTACTCAGTTATTTAGCGTCGATGAAATGTGTGGTATTTGGTGAGATAAGGCGGACGATTAGTCTTAGATTACCCGACATTGGCCTCACGGTTGGGGAAAACCTCGGAAAAATCCCAACCAGGTAATCAGCCCAAGCAGGAATCGAACCCACGCCCGACCACAACTCCGGATCAGCAGGCAAACGCCCTATTGCCTGAGCTACTCCGGTGGCTTCTCGCCTCTTTTCCCTTGTCATGTTCTGTGGTAGAATTTCCTCTTATGTGCATGTACAGTTGGATTCTCCTTTTGCTGTACGTTAAAAATAGCCTTTATGTAAGGAACTGCACTAGACCGAAATGTGCTAAAATATATATAGGGGAGAGTCGGGTAGTATCGGACATCGGGTAGTATCGGACAGTGCGCTTCTCTCATCTACCATCATATGATAGTACCTGAATGACATGGTTACGTTTCTCTATGCGACATCACGGAAACGTAACCATGTCAATCAGGTATTATCATCGTGTGGTAGATGAAAGAAACTCACTGTCCGATATTACCCGATGTCCGATACTACCCGACTCTCCCCTATGCATATTTAAGAGTGTGTCAAATGTTTGTTCATTGTGGAATAAAATCTGTTATATTTAGATATGAGCTCTTTATTTGCTCTTTAATTTACGTAAAGATTTGCATTGCTTATCTTTTACACGTACCGAGTTATTTGGTTACTAGCCGTACCCGTGTGCTCCGCTGCACCCGTTAGGAATAAATATAAAGTAATTACATAATTAGAATAGGACATTTGATCTAGAGAACATTCGTGTTTGATAGAAGAATAAATCGTTTAGTATGTTACGTACTTAATTTAAATTGTATTTAAAACAAATTAAAATGCGATCATTTTGATCCAGAGACATAAACATTATTTTAGGAAATACAGGAAACGAATGTACAGAATAGCCTATCAAGTTTTCTGTGCATATGAAGCTATTTTAATCTTACCTGTCCCTAAAAATTAAAAAGCACGAAACTTAGAAGGCTCACCTGAAAAATGTTTCATTGGCTATGTTAGGAAAAAATACTGCTGCGCAACTAAGTAAAACGAACAGAACAAACATTCTCAAACATAATCAAGAAATGAGAAAAAATCGTGAAATTATTTTAAAAAATATTGATTGTATCAAATTTTGTGGCCAATATGAACTTCCCCTTAGGGAACATGATGAAAAAACGATTCGAAGAACTCTGGTGTATTTCGTGAGTAATCTAAACGAGCCTCTCACAAATCATTTGGAACATGCCACTGTTTAAAGGTAATTCTAAAACAATTCAGAATGAACTGGTAGATTGCATGTTGAGTGTCTGCCGATTTGAAATTCAGACTGAAGTCGATGGTATCAGATTTTTTTAGCGCTTATGGCAAATGATGCCACAGGCATCTCCCAACTAAGTCAGGAAGTTTTGATTTTTCGATATGTAGTGCATTTATTTTTGTGCTATACTTATTAGTAATGACATGAAGAAGTGAAATTTGTATGTACCAAAATCTACTGGAGCTCCCCCCAATCCACAAGTTCACGAGCCGCCACTGCAGATTACTCTAGTTTGTTCTGCAACTATTGTCTTCATACAATCACGAAATCATAGGGTCTTTGAATAGACTTTGTTATTTAAAACGAATTTTAAATCAGTATTATACATTATGCTCTCATTTCTAAGATTCTTGCGCATTTACAAGACGGTTAGGTTGGCTCACGTATCACTGATTGGGATACATTTGGTTGGCGTTTACATGCTAAATGAAAACACTGTTTGCAGCTCCCTGCTCTTCCATTTAGAAAGTAAATTAACGGCAAACATTTCCAGGAAGTCTGAATCTGTTACTCTCTTCCAATTATACACACACAGCAAATCCATCATCGTGTAAGTTTGTTTAGCTTGCAGTTTTATGCTCAATTCTTTCAGTGAGAGACTGTTGCTACTCCTTCGCTATTGGCAGGTTTGAATTCACGATTGGACGCACTGTTCGGTTTTTAAACACTGCATCAACTGCGTTCGTCACAGGCTGGCATTAACATGATGTAAATATTGTGCAATGAGGTTAGAGCAGGGGTGGGAAACTGCGACCCTTGTGATACTGTTGTGTGGCCCTGACTCACCGAACGAGCTCACAATGTCGGTGACATCATACAAAGAAATGTAAATGAAACCATCTCGTTACAGTACGGTTTATATCATAATTAGGTGGCGGATGTTGATGACCTGGTTGGCGAGTTGGTATAGCGCTGGCCTTCTATGCCCAAGGTTGCGGGTTCTATCCCGAGCCAGGTCGATGGCATTTAAGTGTGCTTAAATGGGACAGACTCGTGTCAGTAGATTTACTGGCATGTAAAAGAACTCCTGCGGGACAAAATTCCGGCACATCCGGCGACGCTGATATAACCTCTGCAGTTGCGAGCGTCGTTAAATAAAACATAACATTAACATTTGATGATCTGAAAACAGCTGGAAAATTATATATAATTTGAACTGGTAATGGAAATTACGGGAAAACGGCTGAACGGATTTTAATAAATGGCCCCTCATTTTGAAGCTTGGAACCCAAAGTTTTTCGGAAAAATAGTAGTTTTCAGTCAAATGTCAATTTTCCTACATAATTTTCCTATTTTCCAAAATCCATCTGTCATCAGTTTTGAGAACTAGCTAATTGGATTCAGGAGAAGCGAAGCGAGCATCAAGTCGGCCGTGTTGCATTTCAGAATAAAACAAAACACACACTACAGTAAACAATATCACACGAAGGCATGATCTGCAAGAATGCTGACATATTTAGAGCTCAAATTAAATTGGTTATTAAAAACTTAACTTACAAAAAATAATTTACAGGTTCGATTCTGTGGTGTGTAATTTTCTGTGTACAGCTGTGTATTGGATATTAAAAAACTACAAAACTTGAGGTGGTTTGATGACATTATTACTATTAGAAATGAAATATTATTGTAGTTAATGCCGTGATGTGACTATTTTTCATTAATTATACATATTAATGCTATATTTATGATATGAAAGTGAAACGTTTTGGGGTTATATAAGTAGATGTAGAGAATAACTTAAATTATATTTTGATTTCTATATTTTACTGAGTGGCGGCTATATAGTATATATAGTATATGTTACCGAAAGCTATAAAACTTACGTAAGATAATAATATTATTAAAAATCAAATATTTTTATAGTTATTAATCAAGTGGGGTTGGGTCTTTTTCTTATATTTAATGGCGGTGTGGTGTAGATATTTATATGCATGGTTCTCTTCAGTATTGGCTCGAGAGATAGTATGTTTCATTATTATGGAAGTAAATAACTTTCAGAATATCTGGTATTCTTCATTGAAAATAAATCTGAAAAATGTTTATTTGAACGTCTAATGAACTTAGTTTGCAACATTTGCTGCACAAGCCACTAGTAAAATATAAATGCAAGGTCATTTTGTTGCAAATGACCTTACAGTTACATAAAAATCCCCTTATAAAACTTAAAAGTTAGTAAACTAAAGGTTGGGGGCTGTATGTGGGCAGAGAATAAACACAGAAGAGTGGAGAGTTTTTAAAAGAAATTAATATTACTTTATCGTTTTTGTTTCTCTTGTATTAAAAACAGTTCTCATTTAATACAAATTTACCGATTGCCACGGTTGTATTCTGCAATACAGAATAAAGCATGATTTTTAACCTATAGTGTCCACACCTGTGGAGTAACGGTCAGCGCGTCTGGCCGCGAAACCAGGTGGCCCGGGTTCGATTCCCGGTCGGGGCAAGTTACCTGGCTGAGGTTTTTTCCGGGGTTTTCTCTCAACCCAATATGAGCAAATGCTGGGTAACTTTCGGTGTTGGACCCCGGACTCATTTCACCGGCATTATCACCTTCATCTCATTCAGACGCTAAATAACCTTAGATGTTGATAAAGGGTCGTAAAATAACCTACTAAAATGAAAAAAAATTTAACCTATAGTAAAACTAACATTTACTTATAGTAACGAAAATAACCAAACTTGCTATTACAGTGTTCTTATTTCTCATTTTAATTGTGGCCGTCATATGAAAATTGAAGATAAGTAAAAAAAAAAAAAAATCTACTTTCGGACGATTCTAAACTGTGTAGAGTGTCATTGTTTGAATTGGATTAAAACATAAGTTCAGTGTTGCTTTCAGTAATTATTTTCTTTTGTTTAGGTAAAGATTGGTAATATTGTGATACGAGTAATATTGTGACAGTTCTTTTTGAGAATTTATTACAATTTTACTGAGCGAGAGGAGGACAGCTTTTGTGCAGCAACTTGTCCACGAACATTCCCTTAATAGGTTGACGCAAAAACCTGATCTTCCTCTCGCTCAGTAAAGTTGTAATAGATTCTCAAAAAGAACTATCACAATATTATACATATCACAATGTTACCAACCTTTACCCTAGATACTGTGGAACTGTGCAAGGAATGGATTTGATTCTCGCTTGGGTTTTTCTCGTTTTCCCAGCTGTACAATGAATGTCACCTAATCCTCGGTCTTATTTATCCAAAGAAACAACTCCCCTGTCACCAGTTCCATTGACGCCAAGTAGTGGATACAGCGTCATTAAATAACCGACTAGAAATAAAATAAATTCTGGCATGTTGTGTGATTCTTTACCTATTAATGGTAGCGAGAAACTAGGAGTGTGCGTTACATTGTCCACTCTGTCTTCGCGTTTAACGTTGTACACCCTGTATTCACGTTTATTCCTATAAGAAATATTACTCTGTTATAGTTAACTGAAGTTTTAAAGGGCTCTTTTATAATTCAGAGAACTCCTGCTCCTCCCCTAACTGATGAACAAGTTAAACCCCCATGTAACTTAGTAATTTTATCAATCAATAGAGGCCTATGTTTTTGTGTCGTTGTGTCTCACGATAGCCGTGGGAATACACACGTGTCTGGTTTTAAACTACCACAAAGTAAAATTTAAGTTCTAAACTTCAGACACTCTATTTCCCAAAAATAATGAGTCTCAGTTTTTCTATTTATCGAAAATATGAAGTAGTTTACGCATGGGGATTATAAGTACAATGAAATTATTTTCTGTGGTAGAAATATTCAAACTCCACTTTGAATGCATTTATCTGTAGTAATGTCACGAGAGGTCTGAGATATGCCGGGAAATCTCAGACCGAGTGACATTTATTAGGACTATTTCGTGAATAAAATAAAAATGTAAATAATATATCCCTAAAATTCGATCACAAAATGTTAATAATTGTATATTAACGAATACTTAACCTATTCAGACATTGTGAAGTTGAAATACTCGTAGATGAATATCGATTACTGCAATAAAGAAATTGAATGTTATTCAGTAATGCCAATTGCGAAAAGCGAAATACAGATTTAACAATGTTAATTACATGTACTGCACTTTTCTCTTATTATTATAATATAAATACATTTTCATTATCTGCTGAAATCATAATTTAATTTAAAATTTTATAATATAATTACAGTAACCTGATTAATACATTAATTAAATTAAGAATTGTTGAAAACGTAGTTATCTAATGTGAATGAAGGAATGTAATTTTTTCAGATAGCCTACAATGGACATGGAATTGGAAGATGAAGATGTATTTTATAGGCTACAGTTATAGGTTAGATTACATGTGGGAGCGGGAACAATGTCAACTATGTCTTATTTCGACCTTTACTACGTGCTACAGGAAAGCATTTTTTATAGCTCGACAAACGCATTCTCGCTGTAGTGTGTAACGGAACTAAGGCTGCATCTACACAGTTCAATATTCCAATCGCGTATGCGTGCAATCTGGGAAGAATATGAAAGAATCAAGTTTAAAACGTACGTTAAATTAAGATGCATGAAGATTTTGTGTCTACATGGTGCGCCGTTTTGAACGTCGTCTTCACTGCGTAAATATATTAATTAATATTAAATATCAATCTTGCATTCATTGCTTTAAAGTTGAAAGAAAAGTTTAACCGTGTAGTTGCATCTTAATGTATTCATGATCATCGATTTACGGGGGAACAGTTGGCGACAATGACTAAACAAAAGAACGACCATGCGATAAATTGATAGCGATAAATCTAGCTGCAAGAATTATCGCAAAGTGTGACTGTGATTGGTTGGAATTCAAAATTTCATTACACTTCATTGGCCGAAAATGGAATGACGTCATATAAACGAAATAGTCACTCTAAGTTCCTTTGGGTGCAGCGCCATGTAGTAGTATGTTCCACTTTTTTGTAGTAGTGGCTGTACTAAAAATGTTCTCTCTGTATACTATTTCTTTAATAATATATATACTTTAGATGCATTTAATTAAGACTTTCATAACAAGCAGTAGTTACGAAAAAAAATGCTGTAATTCGGAACAGTTTTTGTAACTTAATACCGTTTTAATGTACTTATGAGGTATAAAAGTAGAACGAAATGAGATTCTATGCTTTCTCGGCGCTGTAGTTTGTAGTACGAGTAGCTGTAGAGTGTCTGGAAACGTAAACTTTGTAACGTTTCAGATCTGCTTTCTTGTTCCATCTAGAGGACATGTTATGTAACAAACACTTCCACACTTGACAAATCCAGGTGCTTGTTGGGACTCTTACCGTCTCATGATGTGAACTTCTGTACGACAGCGTGCAGTCTTTTCATTACATCAGTGTACAACATTAAACCAACGAATTATTGTCACAAAGAATTTCATTATTTTATGTGATCTGTATTATCATTATCTTTATGCACAATTTTGGCTTAGGCATTTCTCAAACTTTTTTGAAGTGGGGACCTCTTTTTAAGTCAGAACAGTTCCGCGGACCACCTTACTCTTGTCCCCTTCGAAAGCAAACTTATCATTTTTGTAGCATATTTTAATACCAGTATACCTATATTTTAAAATAAAATTAATTAATTAAAATTAAATAAATTAAATTAATTTTATATTAGTATTAACTACTGTAATTAAGGTAATGGAAGAAAATTCATCTTTGTTTCTTTAAGAATTCAAGGCTATCAGAGTTTGGATAATCTTTAACTTCTTAACTAAAAAAAATAAATAAATGTTGCTACTCATATTAATGAGATGGATTAGCCTGCCGATTCTTGCACAGTTCTATATTTGGACGTATGCTGGTAAGCTTAAGTCGGAGATCGTCGCATACATCGAGTCGATTTCGGTAGCCTACTTTGTTTGTATTAGAGTTAGTGATGAAAAACCTTTCTCACACAAATACGTAGAAACAAACTGAATTGTAATCTCTAAAGCACCATTGTACAGTTCACTTCATTCTCTTTTCACTTGTGATGAGGTCCAGAAATTAACCATACCTTCCGCTTCAAATTTCATTTTAAGTCCGGTGTCATTCGAAAGTTCAATTAACTGTTCTCTTTCACTCAATTAAAGTTTGTTAGTTTCAATATCGCAATGAAAGTGATCACGAACCCATGAAAATTCGTCATATTTACTTGGAAAATAAGTTTCAAATTGTGACCTCAGAGTTGTATTATTGGTCTACGACGTACAGTACGTGACCATTTCAATGTGCAGACTGGGTGTCGGCAAAACTATTAAGAAAGTCATAAATACATGAAAAGGTTCGGTCCTCTCTTATGAATTTGGGTGGGTTACAAGCGCGGCGCCAGATGTGCAGGGAAACGCCATGTTCATAGTGCTTTAAATCCCTCTTTTGTTGTTGAGAGTAGAGTGAGAATTCAGTAGACGGATAGGGTAATAAATTTCATAAAATATCAGTACTGGGAGAAAAAAATGAAAGGCGATTGCCATGCTCCATTTCCAAACTCTGAAATTTTCAGCTATAGAGTGGTACGCAACTCGTTTGAATTTTAATTTTTCTTCTGTCTTTTTTGAAGGACCACAAGGGCAAACCTCGAGGACCACAGGTGGCCCGCGGACCATAGTTTGAGAAACACTGGCTTAGGCCATGCAGTTGTTGCCAGTCTTCACTTTCTTTTCAACGACCTAAATCTGTCTGCCCCTGAGGCTAATATGAAAGAATGAATTCTTGTGTTTGTTTAGTAGACCCCAATAATGAAATTCACCATCGTGATACTTACAAATGGCTTTTAAGGAACCCGAAGGTTCATTGCCGCCCTCACATAAGCCCGCCAGCGGTCCCTATCCTGTGCAAGATTAATCCAGTCTCTATCATCATACCCCACCTCCCTCAAATCCATTTTAATAATATCCTCCCATCTTCGTCTCGGCCTCCCTAAAGGTCTTTTCCCCTCCGGTCTCCCAGCTAACACTCTATATGCATTTCTGGATTCGCCCATACGTGCTACATGCCCTGCCCGTCTCAAACGTCTGGATTTTAAATTCCTAATTATGTCAGGTGAACAATACAATGCGTGCAGTTCTGTGTTGTGTAACTTTCTCCATTCTCCTGTAACTTCATCCCGCTTAGCCCCAAATATTTTCCTAAGCACCTTATTCTCAAACACCCTTAACCTATGTTCCTCTCTCAAAGTGAGAGTCCAAGTTTCACAACCATACAGAACAACAGGTAATATAACTGTTTTATAAATTCCAACTTTCAGATTTTTTGACAGCAGACTGGATGATAAGAGCTTCTCAACCGAATAATAACAGGCATTTCCCATATTTATTCTGCGTTTAATTTCCTCCCGAGTGTCATTTATATTTGTTACTGTTGCTCCAAGATATTTGAATTTTTCCACCTCTTCGAAGGTTAAATCTCCAATTTGTATATTTCCATTTCGTACAATATTCTGGTCACGAGACATAATCATATACTTTGTCTTTTCGGGATTTACTTTCAAACCGACCGCTTTACTTGCTTCAAGTAAAATTTCCGTGTTTTCCCTAATCGTTTGTGTATTTTCTCCTAACATATTCACGTCATCCGCATAGACAAGCAGCTGATGTAACCCGTTCAATTCCAAACCTGTGTGTTATCCTGAACTTTCCTAATGGCATATTCTAAAGCGAAGTTAAAAAGTAAAGGTGATAGTGCATCTCCCAGCTTTAGCCCACAGTGAATTGGAAAAGCATCAGATAGAAACTGACCTATACGGACTCTGCTGTATCGTGATACTAGAGATAATAAAAGTATTCACATTTGAATCGTTTTTTTAAAGAAACCTCATGTCAGCTTTTAACAAAATTGAGTTTATTATTAATTCCTGTTCTATAGGGATAGATATACCATTTTGTAGAAAAATATCACAAGTCAAACGGTATTTTTGTTGTGGCATGTGCCCATAAGTCAGTGACAAGGCTGACAGAATGAACAAAACTATAGCCTAAGCTGTTGTGTTCAGTAAATGAATTATTTTATGCTTAAATTTTATAATTTTGTTGTCTTTTGTGTAATGTATTAGATTATTCCATGCAGAACTTTATTATTTATGTTCTTAGTGACATTAGAGTAACATTTGTTCACATGAAGCAACAATTATGAAGCCAGCTTCTAAATATTGGTTTTGAGAATCAAATTGATATTATTTTAACCAAATTTTCAATTATGTCATTAAATAAAGATATTGGTTTGTTAAATCTTTACCAGGTCTTGAGAAACCCCATGTCTAACATTTTCAAACATGAATATTGAGTCATATTCTATTTAAAGATATTATTATTCATGCTTTTACCAACATTTTCCATTTCAAACATTGTAATTCTTAACTCAAGCATTTCCCCAAAACTTTGTATTTATTGACTTTAGGAGTTTCTCAAAAACTGATTCATTTATACTCAACACCCTGTAAATACAACTAGTCCTATCAAGTTTTTATTAATAAGTTACCTCCTGATTTAGTCACTGTAAAATATTTAAATTTGTTCAAAAGGAGATTGAAAGTTGATGTACAGTATGTGAAATACATAATGTTATACTTTTAATTAACTAATTTTTATCATAATTGTATTTATTGTACTTAACAGTTACACATTAGTATACCCTAATTGGCACTATCACCTTTACTTTTTAACTTCGCTCTAGAATATGCCATTAGGAAAGTTCAGGATAACACAGAGGGTTTGGAATTGAACGGGTTACATCAACTTCTTGTCTATGCGGATGACGTGAATATGTTAGGAGAAAATCCACAAACGATTAGGGGAAACGCGGAAATTCTACTTGAAGCAAGTAAAGCGATAGGGTTGAAAGTAAATCCCGAAAAGACTAAGTATATGATTATGTCTCGTGACGAGAATATTGTACGAAATGGAACTATAAAAATTGGAGATTTATCCTTCGAAGAGGTGGAAAAATTCAAATATCTTGGAGCAACAGTAACAAAAATAAATGACACTCGGGAGGAAATTAAACGCAGAATAAATATGGGAAATGCCTGTTATTATTCGGTTGAGAAGCTTTTGTCATCTAGTCTGCTGTCAAAATATCTGAAAGATAGAATTTATAAAACAGTTATATTACCGGTTGTTCTGTATGGCTGTGAAACTTGGACTCTCACTTTGAGAGAGGAACAGAGGTTAAGGGTGTTTGAGAATAAGGTTCTTAGGAAAATATTTGGGGCTAAGAGGGATGAGGTACAAGAGAATGTAGAAAGTTACACAACGCAGAGCTGCACGCATTGTATAGTTCACCTGACATAATTAGGAACATTAAATCCAGACGTTTGAGATGGGCAGGGCATGTAGCACGTATGGGCGAATCCAGAAATGCATATAGAGTGTTAGTTGGGAGGCGGGAGGGAAAAATACCTTTGGGGAGCCCGAGACGTAGATGGGAGGATAATATTAAAATGGATATGAGGGAGGTGGGGTATGATGATAGAGACTGGATTAATCTTGCTCAGGATAGGACCGATGGCGGGCTTAAGTGAGGGCGGCAATGAACCTCCGGGTTTCTTAAAAGCCAGTAAGTAAGTACCCTAATTTACTATGTCTATCTATATTGTGTATAGCAAATAAAACTATGAACTGTGAGCTATTCACTCGTAGCAGATGGTGTTCATATCTTCTGGTACAACTTCACAATATTCATTCTGTTGCAACTTCTATCGAATTAATACATCTCTTTGGTAATCACTTCTGATGAAGCCTATCGTATCGTGTGTGGATTACCAGTCCCATTGTGTTACCTCAAAAGTTTGATAAGGGCGAAAAATAGCCGGAAAATTTTTCCACGTGTTCTGTATCAGAGACAGTGTTCTTTCATGACAAGGGACTACAATTTTATTTTCGTCCGCAAAGAAGCCATGCAAAGGATTTTATCCCCCTAAAAATTCGTCACTCTGTGAAGTTTAAACCCACAAGCCATGGATAAAATGGTAAGCTTTCCAAAAAGTATTACCTAGGGCGGCTGGCTGTGGTGAAGTCTAATAAAGATCTGAAAAGCTTCACCTGTACGAGTTCGAGCTTTGGCTATCCCCATCCTCCATAATAAGCTAGGCTTCATTTCCATATAAAGGACCAGCTTTGTAAGAAATTCAGTAGCCTGGTTGCTTGCGTAACCACCACTTTCACCACTACTTTTATTAGATTTAATATTGTTACTTCTCACAATAGGATTTCAATTATTTCTTTCCGAGCAGCTGTTCGTTTAAGGCGAGAGGATGGTATTTTTTGGTGAAAAATGAGTAAATTTTCAAAAAGAAAAAAATTCTTTAAAATACTCTGTGATATGTGTGGAATGCATAGCATAACATTTTGTGGGTATTTGTGTCCTTATCGGATGGTGAGTCGCCATTTTTAAACTTCCTGCGTTATGGATTTTTAAATCACTCGCCCTCTTTTATTGTTGTTTCCAGTAAATTAAATTATTTTTTTCTGTAAAATACCCTTTGATATGTATTGATATGTGGTGGAATGTATTGCATAACATTTTGTGGGTATTTGTGCCCTTATCGGATGTTGAGTCGCCATTTTTAAACTTCCTGCGTTATGGATTTTTAAATCACTCGCCCTCTTTTATTGTTGTTTCCAGTAAATTAAATTATTTTTTTTTCTGTAAAATACCCTTTGATATGTATTGATATGTGGTGGAATGTATTGCATAACATTTTGTGGGTATTTGTGCCCTTATCGGATGTTGAGTCGCCATTTTTAAACTTCCTGCGTTATGGATTTTTAAATCACTCGCCCTCTTTTATTGTTGTTTCCAGTAAATTAAATTATTTTTTTCTGTAAAATACCCTTTGATATGTCTTGATATGTGGTGGAATGTATTGCATAACATTTTGTGGGTATTTGTGCCCTTATCGGATGTTGAGACGTCATTTTCAAACTTCCTGCGCTCTGTATTTTTAATCACACACCCGCTTTTATCGGTTTCCAGTAACTTCATTTTTTTTGCTACATTGCCAGACAAAAATGGATATAATTTCTGAACTATTAAAGATACACACATGAAATTTAGAACATACATTCTTTAGACTATTAGGAAACTTTTCTCTGTAACAGAATTTTGTTAATTGATTTCATTTTAAAGATACGTCCGTTTGTTTGCAAGAAAGGAAATCAGAAAATTGTTATTAAATTTTAATTGTTTATTTTACAAACGTAGGGACTAATATCACAATTCTGTTAAAGACAGTTTGTAGAACATACTTTTGCAAATACATTGCAAAAAATTGTTTGAATCGATCTTTAAAAATGGTTTAGATATATCGGTTTTAGTATTGGGTATATTTTTTTTCAAATTTGGGCCCCCAATTTTTTTTCAAAATAGTTTTATTTGGTTGAGTTGCCACAGCTATGAGCTCTCTACATACAAAAAATTAATAATTTGCACCAAATAGAAAAAAAGTTTTAAAAAATAACATCCTCTCCCCTTAAAAGTCTCCGCCATAACAACAACAACTTCGTTTGAGTTCAGTTCGGCGAGGTGTGCCAATTACTCTGCCACCGAGCAGACGATCAGAATTCCCACTCGTTTCTCATGCGCGCATCTAGCTTATTTCTTGTACAACTGGAGCCATTACGCTCTCTGTTGGTAATTGAAGTGGTAGTCCGCTGCAACCGAGGCAGTGAGCAGTGTTACTGTTAGCGCTATGTGTTTAAACTCGACAGTTGAGCCAACTAGTGCATTTTCAAAATGAATTTGGTGTGCAGTTTGCAGTGGCGGTGCGTCAATAAGAGCACAAGCGCACGTGAACACCTTGTTTCCATTAATGCAGACTAGTTTTTATTTTTTTTTCACTTAGGAGATATTAATTTATTTATTTTATTTTATTTATTTCAAATATACAGAATAAAGAAATATAATTACAAAACAAACAAAGAGAAATACAAATAAAATAATACAAGCAATATAAAAAGAAGATACAGTAGTATTAACAAAATTTGAGACCGAATGAGCAGCGCTCGTGTTCGGTCGCAGTTCAGATATAATATTAAAATAAAAAATAATAATATAAATAAATAAGTAAAATAAAATAGGAACTAAAATATAATTACAGCGGCGATGGAATTATATAATATAATATTAACACTATAGAAGAATAATATCGCACGTGAAAAGTAGGACTAATATATATTTCAAAATTATAGAATACAAATATAATATAGGTTGATTAATTCATACACATAGGCTATAAATTTATTTAATCAAATTGAAGATATTAACACGTTTCTAATTTTCTTGTTATATGTTAGTGGGTTACATGTTAGAAGTTCTGGGTGTAATTTAGTTAAAGCATTGTACAACCGAGGGCCAAAATTTATGCTATGCTTTAGACCAGCAGATGTGAGACATTTAGGTTCTACTAATGTTGAATTAATATTTCGTCTTGTGTCATAATTATGTGTTTGTAATACAAACTTATTACGATTTTTATGATAAAATTTTAACAGCGTACACTTATAAATTTGTTCAATATTAAATACATTAAATTCAGAATAAATTAATTTAGTTGGATAATCGAAACGTTTCTTCAAACAAATTTTAATTATTCGTTTTTGTAGTAAATTTAACGGACTAAGATTAATTTTTGTACTTCCACCCCAAACAATTATACCATATTGACTGATAGACTGAATAATGGCCAAATAAACATTTCGTAGAACTCTAATAGGTAAGTAGCATCGAAGATTAACGAATTTATAAATTGTTTTACGAATTGTTTAATACCGTATTGGCGTAGTGGGGATGTATAATATCAGGATCGAGTATTTTAAACTTCCCGCACCTTGCTTAAATTTCTTATGTAAACTTGTCAACAACCGTTCACGTACAAGCCGTGCTCTTTTCAAGAAGGTTGCAGAAATTTCACGCATGCGCGGGAGAAAATTGTCTTTCGCTGGCCGCTTATGACTCTTCAAGAGCACAAAGCATTAAGTGAACAGTGAATCTATCCTGCAGATGTCAGGTGCATCGATGCCTATCGTTTACGTGCTATATATCGAGGAGAAAATTTAATTAGTCTGTATTTTACCCTGCAGGTGTCAGCATCTCACTGTCGGAACGTTTACTTTATGTGGATGTGTGTACAGTGCTGCTACGAGAGTGTAGTTTGTGAATTACTATACTTCAGTGTCGGCATAATAGCATAGTTTGGCTTTCAAAGACGTGCTGGCTGAATGTGATGGTGTATGAATTTATGTATCTGGTGGTATATATTATTTAAGAATAATATTTACTGGCATGTATTTATTGTAATCAATCTATGCGAATGGGATTACGGTACTGGTATAGGCTATAGTGTATCAGTGTGTTGTGAATCAAAATATATTACTGAACACACGCTTTTGTAATTTGTTTTATCTATTAATTTTTAACAAACGTAAACAATGAACTCTGTTCAAGTAATTTTGAAGAGTAAAGAACTGGGTAAACTAGCTTTCCAGGAAAAATTGGAAATAAAAAGACTAGGTTTCATTATTATTATTATTATTATTATTATTATTATTATTATTATTATTATATGTTGTTTTGAATTTATATACGGTTTTTTCGACACTGAAACATTGGAATCATGACATATCATATTAGGCTAAAAACGTACAATTTAAAATAATCTTCGATTTTGGAACACAAAATTTTGAACATACATAATATTTTATCACGAGCCGCCACTGGCAGTTTGTTAAAACCCTGCTCTTTCCATTCGTCGGAAGAGAAGTTGGAAAACAGAACTTTATGACGAACCCTAAACCTAGAACAGGTTATAAAACACGACTAGAGAAGAGAGGCTTTCTTCATGGCAATGCTGTCAATGCAAAAGATTTTATCGTAAATATTTCCAGTTCTAACCAGAAAGTTATCGATAAGTTTGTTCATGTTAAAGGACATAGAATGGATTGCCTTTTTAAGTAGGACTAATGTTTTCCGGAAAAATGTTTAATATACCGTCGGTTTACAAGCAAAACATATTAAGTCAAAAACATTACAGTAGAGGAGGCGAGACCTGTCCTGTGATCTTATCATGTGCCATGGCTACGTCACCAATGGGTATGGAGGGGGAAGACAGGTTTTAATCTGTGATTAACTTCCGTGTTGGTAGATTCGTATAATATTAACCATCATGCAACAAACTTTCTTTCTGATAGCTTATTATTTCACTTCTCGCACAGCCCACATGCCAGGTCTCGCCTACTCATCTATACTTCTGAGAAAAAGGCGTATATAATTATAATTATATTTATAAACTGAGAATTGGAAAATGAAATACACATAAAGCATACTTACTTACTTATTGGCTTTTACATAAGCCCGCCATTGGTCCCCATCCTGAGCAAGATTAATCCAGTCTCTATCATCATATCCCACCTCCCTCAAATCCATTTTAATATTATCCTCCCATCTACGTCTCGGCCTCCCTAAAGGTCTTTTTCCCTCCGGCATCCCAACTAACACTCTATATGCATTTCTGGATTCGCCCATACGTGCTACATGCCATGCCCATCTCAAACGTCTGGATTTAATCTTCCTAATTATGTCAAGTGAAGAATACAATGCGTGCAGTTCTGTGTTGTGTAACTTTCTCCATTCTCCTGTAACTTTATCCCTCTTAGCCCCAAATATTTTCCTAACCACCTTATTCTCAAACACCCTTAACCTATGTTCCTCTCTCAAAGTGAGAGTCCAAGTTTCACAATCATAAAGAACAACCGGTAATATAACTGTTTTATAAATTCTAACTTTAAGATTTTTTGACATCAGACTTGATGACAAAAGCTTCTCAACCGAATAATAACATGCACTTACCATTTTTATTCTGTGTTTAATTTCCTCCCGAGTATTATTTATATTTGTTACTGTTGCTCCACGATATTTGAACTTCTCTACCTCTTCAAAAGATAAATTTACAATTTTTATACGTATTTCAATTTCGTACAATATTCTCGTCACGAGACATAATCATACTTACTACAAATAATATTTTGAGGATTCAGTTTCGTCAAAACTTTCAAAAGTAATATTTTTTACTTAATGTGTTTTGCTTGTAAACCGACGATATGTACACTATTCTGTGCCTTTTTCCTGACGGAAGTCGCTGGAGCGGCGTTCCGGCACTTTTTCCTTGTATTTTTCATTATGGAACCGAGGAATGTGTTAATAATAATTGTGATTTTAACCATTTTTCTTTAAACTTCGCTTGGGCATTAAAAGCCTTAAAGTTGGACGGAAAGGAAGTTAAAACGACAAAATTCCCGTCCACTGGACTGTAATTATCTCCCTGCTCGCTATAATATATTCTGCGCAGATTTCCATCTTTATTTTCTCGAGAAGAAAAGCACAGACACTAGGTTCAGAATCGATTCTGAACTGCCTGCCCATGCACAGTAGCTGAACGTGCGTTCCAACAAGACTAGAACTGATTCTGAACCGATACTGAACTCCCAGTTACCTATTCCAACGTGCTTCTGAACTCTTTCGGAACGAGTGAAATTGGTTCTCGGTTAAGAGCAGGAATTGGGAATTCTGAACTGATGACGCATGCGCAGATGGTTTAATCTGAATTATTGGTTAAAATACTTCGAGACTGGGCAGGTTAAAATAAAACATAGTCCATCACGAGTGATTTGGAAGGCGATAGCGATATATTTAAAAAGAATTAAGTTCAGAAGATGAATATAATTTTAATATGAGAAGAAACTCCGAAGACCGCGAAAGAAGAGTTCAAGAAACGTTTCAACAAAGTAAAATCTCGAACTGGTTCTGACGCCATACATAAATGGCGCATGCGTCCAAAAAGTTCAGTATTCCGAACGCGTTCTGAATTCCTTGCTGGAACAAACGTAATATTATTTAATATTTCTTCTTCTTCTTCTTCCCTTCAAGCATTAGGCCAAATGGCCTGTTACGATCTCACAGTTGAATTTTCAATCCAGCGCTTCTTTGGACGACCGAGAGATCTCTTCCTGTTTGGACGATAGTGGAGCATGACTTTTGGGATTCTATCTCTATGCATGCGATGCAGATGATTTATCCAGTTGTTCTGATAATGTTTTACGTGATTAATTACAGGTTCTAGTTGTAATTCTTCCATTACATCTTGATTGCGTTTGTGATCCCATTTCGTATATCCCGCTGTATATCTCATAAATTTCATTTCATTAGCCGTTATTCTGCTTTCGTCTTTCTTCCTCAATGTCCATGCCTCACTGCCGTAACAAAGTACAGGTCTCGCCAAGGTCTTGTATAGGCGAATTCGAGTATGCCTTTGTACTAGGGAAGGTTTCATAATGTTGTTAATTATTCCCATTGTTTTGGTGTATTTATACATTTTCTGTGAAATGTCTACTTCATCAAATAAAGATAATGTGTATCCGATATGTAAAATAATTCACTCTTTCTAATATTTTTCAATCCAAACATATTTTGCTAGGCACAGGGTATTTTCCGCAGAAGGCCATAATTTTAGTTTTTTCGTTATTGATTTTCATATCATATTTAATTCCAATTTGTTAAAATTACAAATTGAACGTTGTAATTAATATTCAGAGGATGCCACCAGAGTTAAATCATCTGCAAAAAGTAATGAATCTAGTTTATTTAATATTTTAGTTGTTTACATGACTTTTATCGGCTGATGCCGTATAGACTACGAGTAGTTATATTTTATTTGTAATTTCATAGTGAAAGAGAACTTTTTTCATCATATTCCGTTACGTATTTCTTTCTGTTGGGATTAAATCTGTGGTGCATGGTTTCAAGGCACTTTTCATCATGTTAAGTGAAGTGTAACCATCTATAAATTATGTCATGATTGGCCACTGAAAAGACATGTAGAAGTAATTTTCTTTACATGTTCCTAAAGTTTGGTTTATCCATTATGATTTAATGAATGACAGTCAAATAGAGGATATTATTAATTATTTTATGCTCGACCATGCCGAAATGTAGTAATTATACACCTGGTAGCAGTCCTTTAATGCATGTCATTAAAGTACACCTACTCATTAAAGTACAGGTCTTCAGCGAATCACAAGTTAGCTTTGTACCGTTATATCGATTATTCTCGGATATGCAATCGACAGACAATTAGCGAAAAGTCACGGAGGCTGGAAATCCAATACTCTCGCAGAAGGTTATGTTCTGTTACTATAATAATTAGCGTTAATTGTAAATAATATTCAAATAAATTAAATTTGTAATCTCGTTTTTCAATTCTAAATCAATTTCCAGGTTATATCAGACTAATGTTCATTCTTATTCTGTGCCAAGGTCAATGACATTCGGCCTCGGAAAAAAAAATCAATACTTTCGCGTCTGCGCACATCTCACAATTCAGGTCAGTTCGCACATAACCATAAAAAGACCTAATTTTCAATACTTTCAAGTTAGAAATATGGTCGAGCATAAAAAGTCGTATGAAAATTGCCTATAATGGTAATTAAGACGCTCGTATGAAAATTATGAAACTCGCTTGCGCTCGTTTCATAAACAATCATACTTGCGTCTTAATTACTACCATTATAGGCTCGTTGCATAATATACTAATTATTATTTCATCAGCGTGTACCAGTTATGTTTTAATAATTGCAAGAAACACTTTAATCAGTCGGATATTAAAATACTCCTGCTTTAATACATTTATTGCAATGAAAATCAAATAACGCTTGTAGTATTAATCTGCAACATGTAGCCTACGTAGGATGGATGGAAATTGTTATGTCTTAATTTGTTATAAGTCTTCTTGAGGCATTATTGCAATGAATATTACATCGCTTAATTTTGTTTTATTATTTGTTTTAATTAAACAACCTACTGCAGACAGATTTACCCCAGCTCCAGACATCTTGACATTCTTACTGCAGCATTTTATAGTGAATACTCGTGCATGGTCGCAGAACAGCGTCACTTCGCGAAGGAAGTGTGATAGACAATTGTCCCTGGTTGTGTAACTACGTCACTGAGGTCATGGCCCCTACACTCGCGCCCTCTACTTCCTGCTACGGCAAGGTACACCTGTTGAACTTGGACCATCTTTGTGTCAATGAATTTACAATTCGCATGAGGGTCCCACTGATAATGCCACTGCAAACGGGGGTCGTCAACCTTTTGGTTTGTCGACCTACATATCCAAATTGCCCGTGTAGCTGTAGTTCTTGAAACAAGTGACAGTTCGTTTTAGATAGCTGGTGATTCATACGTTTTACAGTGACACTTCAGTTACATTTTGTTTTGATACTGAACTAAAACAAAGTTCTAAGTAAACATAATAGCATACTTTCCCCACAAACTGCGTGAACCGTTGCTGATTGTACTACATAGAATTTCACTCATTAAGGTATGATTGTTATCTATATTCAACTCAATTCAATTTATTAAGCCATTAAACATACAGTGATAGGCTTCGTAACAAAAAACATACATTTGAAAATACACATATAATTGAAAACAGTAATTAGAATGAAAACACAAAACATTTTGAAACTCTAAAATTAATGAAAACACTTCACTCTTATGTAATAATTGTAACTAAATCTAAATAACTTTATTTATTAAAAAAACAATTTCGTATGAATTTATGTTAAGAAACTCATCTACAGAGTAGAAAGGATTAATTAAAAGCCAATTATAAAATCTAGCTTTGAAAATATTGGTTGGTAACTTATAATATTGACTGGGAAGCTTATTATATAATTTCATCCTCATTACATAAAAATTTGTACTAGTTTTATGTAATCTACAATATGGAATATTAATTTGTTCACTATTTCTAATTTAATGATCATGTATATTGGCTATTAATGAGTAATTGTCTATATTTTGTCGAATGTAAAGGACTAGGTCGTATATTTATAAATTTATGACTGTTAATATCTGTGATTGTTTGAAAAGAGGTCGACAATGTTCAAGATAGTTTGACTGACATAGAATTCTAATGGCTTTCTTTTGCAAAATCAAGACACTCCCAATTTTGCTACCATTTCCCCAGAAAATTAAGGCATACCTAATTATCGACTGAAAGAACGAAAAGTAGGCACATCTTAAATAATTTTGAGAAACACAAGTCACTAATTTCTTTAATAAATATATAGCTCTTGATAATTTTGTGCATATATATTCGATATGTTTTTCCCATGTTAAACTGGAGTCTATAAAAAGTCCTAGAAATTTGGTATAGTTTTGTATGTTCGGAGTGTATAAAATAGAATTGGGTATACTATAGGCGTCTTCTTAGTGGACATCCCCCTCTTTGTAATATATCTAAAATAAGCCATTTACGTACTTTCTAACTATATAAGATAAGAGAAGTACAACTGTAGCGTATAATCACAGTCCAAGACTCTATAACAAGATAACATCTAAATTTCCTAACATTCAATTTGCTAATGCTTCTTTAAAAAAAATCAATTAAAAGTTATTTTTTAGGAAGGCAGTACTAAGTTCAATTACTGTAATATGTGTTTTTCTTTTTCTCTTTTCACATTTTGTTTTAAAATTTTGTGGAGTGCTCCCTGAGCACGTATGTACTCTTTCTGGGGGTGCTAGAGTGATTTTTATTAGTGCTATCGATCGCTCAAAATATTTTATCGATTAACGATTTGAATTTAATCGATTAATCGATAAATTAATCGAGCTTTGATCGATTTAATATACTGTAATACACAATTCTGTGGTGTTCGGGTAAAGAGGTATGTCATTTTTTTGTCCAGGTGGAATTTTGTTCCCAAGATGAACACACAATTTAAATTATACAAGTGAGTGTGCAAAACTCAAAGAATACAAGCAGTTGATGTGTTTTATTTGTGTAGAAAATTATTTGTAACAAGGGTTCCAAGTTTAATTTTCATTTATTTCCGAACTCATTTTTATGACTTATCTCCCTTAACCCAAACACGACAGAATTATTGTTAAATTTAATTTGTGTTCGGTGATAAGCATAAGTATAAAATGTATATACTGTAGCGTTGTATTACAAAACAATATTATTTTAGTTATTTAGTAACATATTTATTATGTAGGCTTATAATTTATTGTGTCAATTCTCCGGGGATTTTTAAGACAAACACAAATAAAAAATGTATGAAGACTCACCTAGTTAAAACTGCTTCATCCATGATTTTAAACATGTGAGTGCATTAACAAAAAAAATGTGAGTGCATTGTTATGCTCCGAATTGATTGCTGCCCTACGTTTAAGCCTTGGTTTTTCTGAACCGACGCATGCGACGTGCGAGATGCGAGGCCCGCCTCTCACAAATCCGGACTACACGAGAGATAGAGAGTGGTTTCTATGATTGCGAGATGCGAGGTCTGAAATTAAATCACTTCTATGCTTTACCTCAATCTGACATGCAGTGTCCTACGTGATTTTTCGTGATCTTGCATTATTTTTCTTATAATGTTTACATACCAATAAATTCCAAACGGAAGAAAAAATTTAGGCCTACTCAAAAGATGGTCTGAAACTGGAACAGCCATCTAGCCTAAATCTTTGATATGTTGTTATTCTGTTTTAATTCCTGGTCAAGATAGGGCTAAATTTATGAATATCAAGAAGGTGCATTATTATACTATAGATTCACCGTATTTCAAATGCGCCATATAATGTTCTAGATTATCAGTCTTGTCATAATTGAAAGGAGACTTTAACCCAGAATTTTTATACTGACTATTACACTCTTACTACGTCATACTACTTTTGACCAATAAAACGGTACGAAAGGACGTATTTCAACCAATCATGGCTGCTTATCGCACAATTTTATCGCGTCCCTAGCATTTGTTTAATTTTATCGCGTCCTTAGGATTTGTTTAATTTTATCGCGTCCCTAGCATTTGTTTCTTTGTTTGCCAACATTTGAAACTGCGCTGGTCTGGACGTCAAAAATATATATAAAATTACAAACCACTCCAGTCGATGCACAGCAGTTTCAAATATGACTCGCATTGGCATTCAAGAACAAGAATTAATAAAAATCACTGATCATACCTATGCATCTTCTGAAATCCGATTTACAAATAAATGAAGAGCACCATTCGGAAATCCTGAATAAGTTGAATACACCATGTAGGCCTAAATCAACGAGTTCCACTTCTATTACGCACACGTCCAATATAACATCAATTGAACCACCAACCACATTCAAATTTGAAAATTGTACATTCAATAATTATTCCTTTTAAAATTATTCATGTTTATTTTTTATGTCATCGTCGCTAATTAAAACTTTTCTAACACTTGTGTATATTAGTTAGGTTATGTTATAGCTTCTGCTATATGATATTATGGATAGTCACGTATCAGAGATTGTTTAATATTAAGATTTGTTGAATAGTAATCATTACAGTGTCTGTATAAAGACACTACTGCCATCTAGCATGCATCTAGCGTAATATTTGTAATGTTGAGATGGTAGAATAATACATTTGAAGACAGTTGTATTTTCGTAAGTCAATTAATATTTTATTGTATTGGAGTACTTCGTTACTTCTAATCTTTATATACTTTCTTCTAATCGTGTAATAGTCAATTAAATCCCACTCGAGTTTTGATTTTCTCTAGATAAATCAAAACGTCTAGTGAGATTGCTGTTGAAAATACATCTATTATTTATGTATAAACATTACATATTCTTCTTTATTGTAATATATATTCAGCTTCTTCCTTCCTAATGTTTTCCCTCTTTTATCATTGTCTGTATTGCGTGCCATCAAGGTTTCATCCCGAATACTCTGGCGTCGGTAATAATTTTTAAGAATTTCTTTGATTATTGCTTAGTTGGTATCCCAGACAGAGTCCAGTGATAAAGTTAGTAGGGTGCAATGGTTCGCTATTGCACCAGCTATAATTCTTCTAGAGCAGAGATGTCAAAGCAAGCGCATTTTTTCTGACCTTGACGTCGTGCGCGGGCATCAAGCGCTAAGTATGGAAAGAGGAAGGGTTGTGTATATGAATAAGCAGCCTGTTGGATTAAGAAAACAGTGGTGCACAAACTTCAAACGGAACGTGAAATTTTATGTCGTTATTTTTATATGGCTTCTTTCTGTTTGATATTATCTATATTGTCTGTAAAACAAAAGTACTAACACTGAATTCTTAATATTGCACTTGTGTTTTAAATCTTAATAATATAATAAAGAGTTAAGAAGGAATATTCACATAAATTCCATAGTAGTACAACTATACTGTACTAAATGGATGAAACACATCATTCATAAAGAAAGTGATATCAAAAAAAAAAAAAAAGGAGATTTGAGTATGACATGATAAGTTGGAATTTATATTGATGGTACCTTTAGCCTTATAAAAGTAATCAATAAACTAATCAAAACAATATTACAGTACAAAGCAAAGTTACCTAGGTGCTGTATATGTTTTAAGTGTAACTAATATTCCATAACAAAACTCTTATCGCATTATGCTTTTAAGGTGATATTGGTGAGCTACTTCCTATCATCAGAATATTAAATTATTTTCTCGAAATGTGCTGAACCTATAGAGCTGACATTTTTACAACACATGGGCACGTATCTTTTGCTTATGATGTAGTAGTAGTTGCTTTGTTAATTCATATCCTTACAAACAATTTCCATGCGAATATTTTCAAACTTTTCAATACACTATCTTCAATAATACGTATTTACGGTATATTAGATTTACGAAAACATTCTGTAAGGCTACTAAATAAATAGGCCTATATCTGAAAATTTCACTTTTCTATAAAAAAAAAGTTGAGAAAATATTTCTTTTGAATAAAAAATCAAACTTGTGAAAAATGAGCATTGAAATTAAAACTTACATTCTTATAATGCACTTATACTTCTCAGGCAAATCTAAAAATTAACATGGATACAGTTTTAATAAGTTCTCTTGCCTTTATCCATTGAATCAGTGCTGGCCATCCCTGAATATAACTCGACCAAGCTGCATATACCACCTCTTTCGTCTGTGTCTTTCCTTTCCGCTGTAAAGCGCTCAGGCTCTCCTGGGCTCTAAAGCGCGCGCTCGCTTCTATGGGCATCAATTGACAAGACTGTTCTAGAGAATCATTCCCAAAACCGTATTTTGCCTTCATAAGATTTCAACTCCGGTCTCAGCATTGGAAGTCTGCGCTGAATCCGGTCAACAGACGGTATGTCATGCGTGTGTGTGACTTGGAAGTTTCGTAAACTTGTCCAAACTGTAGGTTAAATTATTATCTTTCAGCGGAATCCCACCTGATGGCTGTGAACGGTGACGAATTGCAACGGTCCACAGCTACCCGGATACTGTGGTGGCTTATTTTCTAGTCCACTTGCCGTCTACATCCGGTGTGGAAGAGTCAATCGGCCATACACAAGCATAAAATATCGTTGGCTCTGCCCATGGCTACGCTCTTCCTGAATCTCTGTTGCTAGGGAGACCTTGTATCACGGCTTGTTTTCACAAGAGTAAAAGTGACAATAGATGTCCAAGCACCTTAACGATTTCTCATCAAAGGGACGGACACTTGACACTTCCTGTGAGATTTATAAGGGAACAGTCCCGTGTTTTGCTGCTTCAAATGCCAAATCATCATTTTGTTGCACCTAAATAATCCGTATCAAAACATATCTCCTCCTCCTACGCTTTTTGAATTTGGTAACGAGATTAAGTATGCACTGAAGACAACATGGAATAGTCCTATGCTTTGCAAACCACCTTTTTGCACTTGTCGAACAGAGTTAGTGAATAGACCAAAAACCCAAACACAATCGTGGCTCAGAAAATTGAGAAACATTCCTGTCAATCACATGATCCCCAAGTAAATTATCACTCGTACTGATTGCCAAACCCAGTGGAGACTTCATTTTTTTCACAAAGATTGAATCTAGTTGTCTTTTATTTATCATGTGTTACATTACTGTCATCTGAGACTTTGAACTTAGCCAGCACACAGAACGAAATGTTTAATGAAAACTCATATCGCAGCTGTAGACCCTATTAGTAGATGTCTGCGATGGTAGTTTCTTCTTCTTCTTCTTCTTCTTCTTCTTCTTCTTCTTCTTCTTCTTCTTCTTCAGTAAGTGCTACAACTTCGTCGAAGTTTTGACCTTCTCAATTAATTTACGTTATTGTTTTCTGTTATGAACAACATTTGGCCAATTCGATGGTAGTTTAATAAGAAAAAATCTGTTGCCAACTTGATCCCAGAACCTAACACTTCGTGACTTTTACTATCAGGGAAGTGTTAAATACTATAAAATGTACTAGACGAGAACACACAGAATCTGCATACTGTGGAACGGCTGCAGAAAGGAAGATAAAATATCCAGAAATTCACTTCGTAAAAAGAGAGAAATGGTACAGAATAATAATGAACTTCCTAACCAGATGTCGAAGATAGGTGTTAATGTTTTCAGCATTGTCTTCGAGAATCCTGAGAGATATTAAATAAAGCTCTGCATTTTGTTTTTGTGTTTAGTGTAATAACAATTAGTGGTACTAGTGTATGACTTGAGGCAATGTGGTAATAGTGATTGACTGACGGATTTTTTTATTTTCTTTGCAAGCCGCCAGTCCATAGCTTCAGTATCAAAGAGTTACCAAAGTTACCTTTTTGCCTTTAGAGTGGGGCGATATTTAATTAGATTCCAATAATGTTGTCCTTCAAGTTAATCCTCTGACCTGCAATTGTCTGCACTCTGGAGGTATCACTACATGGGTTATTCCATATGAAATCGATCAGTAAAAAGCTCGCATTTTTTTTATACTCTAATTTTTTCCCTACTTATACAAGGTGCTGAGGAGAGTGCATTTTCAAAAATATATTATCGAAAGTCAAATGGTTTTCGTATTATTGAGCGACGGATTTAGCGTATTTTAGAAAAACAAGCCTCTTTCAGCGCTCAGAACTCTGGAACCACTTACTGCAGAACATTGAACGGGAGCTTATTTTGAAACTGACATTTGGTAGGTTATGTTAAGAAGCAATCCTTATTTTTATTGTACACAGAGAGACAGATAATCTGATTTTACTTACTTTTAGGCTTTTTTCTCATTTGTAAAAATGTAAAAAAAAAAAAAAAATGAGAAAAAACCTTGTATTATTAAGAGGGATTCGGCATTGTTTGCTTAGTGGTACGGCAATAAGTTTCGAGGGTATTAAATAGATTATTTTCACACGCCTAGACTTGAACGGCGCAGTACCGCACGCACTGGCCGAGAGTTGAAGAAATGCATGCGTTGGGCGTCATTTCACTCCTGTGTTTATAAAAACCTGTGATAAAGCTAGAACACCCGTGACTGCTAGACGACACATCACGCGTTTGTCTCCTGGGCTTGCTTGTCTCGGCTAGCTCCCGTCTCACAGTCAGCTGGTTAGTTCACGCGCGTACTATTTATTTTCTTTATTTGATATTTTCAATACTTTCTTATCAACGTGCCATCAGTAAAAAATATGTTTATTTGTACTTTCAATGCGGAATGTAACTATATATTTTTAATGTTTTTTTCCTTCGCAAAGGCGTCTTAATGAGGAAAAATCTAAATTTCTCCATTTCCATAAAAAGTAAGAAAATCTGTTTATATGTCAATATAAACTTTAATTTCTCAGCATCAAAATAAATCATGATTTTGATCATTGAGTGGAAGGGTTTCGGACCTACAACAGTTTAAAGTTGCAAATTTTTATGAAAATACGATAAATTTAAATATTTTTAATTTAAACACTAAGAAGTTCTGATGCCTGAAACTTTGCACAAAGCATTGTATCACAGTTCTCTGCGTACAAAAAAAGTTTCATTGTATTTAGAAATTGTAAGGTCAATTTTCTCTATATTTCGGTCGATTTGAGATGGAATAGCTCATACGTACCTATACGTTCATCAGTCACCAACGCTGTGAGTCACATATCGGCATAGATGGCGGGTTCTCAGAGCTGTGACTTTGGAAGTGACAAGCCTATCATAGCGACAATATCACAGATCTTCAAATCACAAATAATAATAATAATAATTATTATTATTATTATTATTATTATTATTATTATTATTATTATTATTATTATTATTGTACAGAGTAGGTCTGTAAGTTTGTTCATTCCAACCTCACGCATACTGTGTGGGCTATTCTCTTTTGAAAGTAAATGTACTGCTGCTGCCTATAGAAATGCGTTACGTGATGCTTGTGTACAATGCTTTCTCCCCCCCTCCTGGTCACTCCTACTTCCATTCTGTCGTCTTGAACTCCGTGCGTGTCCACATGCCGCGTGAGAACCACTCTGCCACGCGCGATGCGACGTTGTCATTGCCAAAAAGTGCGACAGGGTTGTCAAAAACAGTTTGAATTTCCCTGATTCCTTTTAGTTTAAATATCTTACGTATCAGTTTTCTAGACGAAAGAAGACAGTGAACAATCTTTTGCTGAAAATGAAAACTAATGAATTTCCGTAAATTAAGGGTATGTGCACGTGAAAAACCACAAATTATTATCAGAAAATGCAGGCTTTAGAGTTCTAAAATTGTATAAGGAAATGAACTCACAATTGGATAAAAATTACAAGGTACCACAACAAGATTTATTGGAACTTAAATATCTGATAAAAGTATAAAATAGGTTACTAATAATATTTTTAAGAATTCACTTTTTACTTTAAATTAAATTTTCCAAAATTTGAAAATTTTCGCACATTATTTCATAACTCCACAACCATTAGAGATACTGTAGAATTCTGAAATCTTGTACACTGATGTAACATGAATTTATGCAAAAGGTAGACTACAATAATGCCCTTTTTTTTTGAAAATAGAAAAATTAGGTCACAAAACATTATGTACATTTTAATATATTTTATATAGGACAAATAAAAAATTAATTGTATTAAAATAAACAACTCTACATGTCTGAGAGTAGTCTGCTTTTCAGAAATAAGTGTTTATTACATGCAGGAAAAATATCAAAGATGTCAGAGGCCATAACAATGTTATGGTTACCAAATGATGTAACTGCAGGATTTCTTTGTTTTTTTTTTTCATACTCTGATAAAAGTAGTTTAAAAAATATTATTAGTAACATTTTTTATACTTTTATCAGATATTTAAGTTCTAATAAGTCTTGTTGTGGTACCTTGTAATTTTTTTCCAATTGTGAGTTCATTTTCTTATAAAAGTTTAGAAATTTAAAGCCATCATATCCTGATAATATTTGTGGTCCTTCACGTACATATACCCTTAAGATAATATTACTATATAAATAAGATTACTGGAGAGCAAATGCCATTTGTACACTGTATTCAGGAGCTGAAGACCATGTTCCTCATATCATTGTATGTTGATTTGATTAAAAATTCCTATATTTACAAACTTCTGTGGTTCTAAGAAGTTATTAGCAACCGGCGTGGCTCAGGCGGTAGCGCGATTCGGAGTTGCTCTCGGGTATAAGTTCGATTCCCGCTTGGGCTGATTACCTGGTTGGGATTTTCCCGAGGTTTTCCCAACTGTAAAACGAATGTCAGGTAATATATGGTCGTTAAATAACCAAGTAAAAAAAGAGAAGTTATTTATGCAACAAATTTTAAATTATGAATTTATTTCGTTATTAAGTAAACACTCAAAACCGCACCAGAATTTTCAGGAGAATAATAAGCTGAAATAATAGTACATTATGCAATAGCCCTATAATGGTAGTAATTAAGACGCGAGTATGTTTGTTTATGAAACGAGCGCAAGCGAGTTTCATAATTTTCATACGAGCGTCTTAATTACCATTATAGGCAAGTTTCATACGACTTTTTATGCTCGACCATATTTCTAACTTGAAATTATTCATAAGTATTCATTTTACGGTTATCTAAGTGAGGAGCGGAACTGACCTTCTAAATTGTGAGATGTGCGCAGACGCGAAAGTAGGCTATTGATTTTTTTCGAGGAACGAATGTCATTGACCTTGATATAATCTAGAGAATAACATGAACTAATTTTGATATAACCTGGAAATTGATTTAGAATTGAAAAACGAGATGACAAATTGAATTTATTAGAAAATAATTACAATTAACGCTAATTATTATCGTAACAGAACATAACCTTCTGCGACAGTATTGGATATCCAGCCTCCGTGACGTTTCGCTAGTTGTCTTTCGATTGCATATCCGAGAATAATCGATACTTGCGCTTTTATAATGCTACAATGGTGATTTCTCATTGGCTGAACAACTGAACTATAATGAATAGGTGTACAGTACTTTAATGAGGTGCATTAAAGGGCTACTACCAGGTGTATAATTACTACATTTCGGCATGGTCGAGCATAAAATATATAGTAGCATGTAGAAATCACTCAAGATTATCTCATTTAATTTTAAACATTAAACCTGATTCACCCGTATGAATATCGTGTGAAGAAGAGAGAGCGGGTTTCCTTAGAGTATTTTGATTACCAATGCCATTCTTATTTCATCGTTGTGGATTTAAATTAAGGTATACATTATCGGCTGTAGGGAATTTATAGCCATGCGTTTGGGTGTGATTTTTGGGTATTAAGAAATTACGCGAAATGTTTGAAAACTTAATTATATTCGCAAAAACATAAATCTCACGAAGGTTATCTGGAAAATGAATGACTTTTAACCGCAGAATGTTGCGAAAATGAATGATTTCAACGAAATAGCCACATAGTCGGGAAATTAGTACTTGAAAAAATAATGAAATACTCGCGAAAATGTACGGATAATCGTTTAAAATGAAATACAAAATAACTTTGTCTTATTCTAAGAAATAAGCATTATCTGATATCTCTTTATATTCTGATATTTATTAAATACTTCTGTTACGTGTGGCATTCAGAAATAATATTTCTGTTGCTATTATGAAGCCCGTAATAAGAAAAAAAGGCTGATCTGACAGCAAAGTACTCATAATATTCGAAGTTTGTGCGGAAAAGAAGAACCATCTGGCGTGAGGCGGAAATTCACGGACAATTGTTTGTTGGAGGTTCACTGCTTAAATGTTACAAGACTTGTGTCAGCTTATCTAAAGAGATTGACGTTTGACCGTTCGCCAGATTTTTTATTTAATACTTGTGTTCAGACGGTCTCCATTCAATTAAAATATAGGCCTACATCATACCTTCGTAAAAGCAATGGAAACATATTTTCTGAATACCCCACGTAATAAAAAAGATTTCAAAATTCTAAGTAGTTCCAAAGATGAAAATTTATAAGGATATCAGATGATACTTATTTCTTAAAGTAAGACAGAATTCTTATAAATGCAATACAAAAATTATTTATTATGTTGGCTTAATCAATCTTACTAATAAAAACTCTATATACAGATGTTTAACTGTCTTATACTTATACAATGAGTAGCTCGTTTATAAGTCGTGTGTAAATTCCTTACTAATAATCACTACATACGTCGTGTATAACAGTATAACTGTTACACAGCTACGTCATAGTTTCGACATTACTTCGTTACGAAAGGTAATAGAATATGTGAGGTTCTGTCTTGCATCCGGTAGAGCGCTCTAGTGTGCTTTGTTAAAGTATCGATAGTACAACTGGCTCTGATCAATTACCACACTATATTTTGGTCAAAGATTACAAGCTAAAGCAATATTATTCTACTTATTCTGTGCTCTTTGGTTTGTTCTTCTGTCTTTACAAGGCATCCATCATCATAAAATGACAGTCGATACGAACAGCTGTTAGAGGGGCGGCCATTTTTTCGCTATATACAACGCTTAAACAAGGGGTTTCGTGTATATAACTACTGCAAAGCAATTCCCATTGTATAGTTACAGCCTGTTTATACATCCATCGCTTAAGCATGGTTTATTAGTAACGTTTTCTGTCTCAACGCTGCATAAGTCTCGTATTAAAACTATACACGGTTTATTAGTAAGACCATAGTCTACTATATACAGTCACGAAGCTAGAGTTTTGAGGATGCTAGAAACAATAGATTGTGCCGGTGCTATTTCGCATTGTCTGTAATGAGGCGATATTAGCGATCCTAGTGGTGAGCAACTATCTATTGTTTGCATATTTACTACATATTGAACTTACTGTGCTAAGACCGTTAATGTTTCTTCTCAAGGTGGATCTGAGTTCGAATTCAGGCAGATGTCGTGAGATTTACGTATAGTGAACAAAATGGCTCGGACCTGGCATCCTTTAACGCATTTTGATTTGTGCTTCACTCTTATTCTACCTTAGGGTACGAACACGTTGACGATGGTAGACTAGCTGGTAGAGTAGCTGGTAGCGGTAGTGGGGGAAATGAATCGCTAGAATCATATGACACCGCACACGTTGACTCATGGATGGTCGCTTTAGTGCTAGCTTTCCAGCACGCTGTAAGCTCCAAGAATGGTTTCAGTCATTCTTTCAAGCTTGCAGCGCAAGTCTCGGCGTGGAGCAGAGAGGCATTGGAGAGGTGATCTGTGGACCAGATGTCAATGATGACTTGTGTAATTAGTAGAGACGACTTTTATCAATTATTTGTGTAATTCGTGCTTTTTAATTTACACAAATTTGTATTCTATTTTAAACTACGCGCGTGTGATTTAGTTTTGACGTTAATTGGCCGTAACTCGGTAACCAGTAAAGATTTTGAGGAGCGGTAACTTTTAAAACGAATTTCCATTCTTACTCAACATTTTTCTCGCTTTGACCCCCCATCTAACGTGAAAAACAAAAAAGTTTACCGCTTACCGAAAATTTTTTCTGTGAGCAGATCACTTCAAAGTTAGTATTTTTTTCTCACTTTTAAAAACAATATTTTGACTTCGAATTGTTTTCTATGCTTCCCTTGGACATTGACCTATCAATACAAAAAATTGCAGCGCGATTGTTTGAATATCATAGATGCTACGACGTGATAAGTTAAACGGAGCGGGAAATATCATTCTTGGCTATCCGACTATCTATCAGCCAGCGGCTTGTCAAGCTCCGCCTTGAGCATACCGCTTGCTTCACTCGTGGCGGGAATCCTGTGTCAGTGGTTGTAAAGTTTTAAAACACTGCACACATTGGATGTAGAAAAACGTATTGCTCGTGTGTTCGAAAGACCTGCCACGACATTAACTTTTCGTATAGATTCAAAACTGGAGATAGAATTTAATTAATTTTTTTATTACAAACTACTAATGAATTCGGATGAATGGACATTCGTCGTTTACCAATAGGCCTGATTTGCAGTCTTCGACCTCATTTCAAGAGTTTAATCGCTTTCTTCTGTTTGTGCCTTAATACCACGAAAAAATAAACAAATAAATAATAACTAATATCAATCAAATTATTGAGAATGTTCACTAGGCACTATTTTGTAAGAATTGTACAGTTTACCTCAGTGTGAGTATAAGCCGTTCTTCCTCCAAAATAGGATTCCCTGGCAATTTTTCCAAGCCTTCTGTATGAAATCTTTGGTTAAATAGAGAAGATAATCGAAAGTTTCGATTTCCACTCTCGGGTAGCTAATGCATTTTTCTGGAAAGTTCCGCAGATATTTAAAAAGATAATATTCACCAAACGCAACCCTTTATTATTCATAGGATGAAGGGAACACTCTCGAGAAATGAATTCTTGTAATAATAATCACTTTGATTCTGCACTGTCTAATAAATCAAATTCGTCCTCACTACTTGAATCCCTTGCAATATCAAGTTTACACAGAGATTCCAAGGAGATGACCTAATCAGCTGTGAGTCAGTTGACAGATTAAAGCGACCTGCAAACAAGCTCCAATTTGTGCACACCAAGCTTCCTTGTCTTTCATAAACACTGCTAGCGGAGCCTGCTAGCTTTAAAGCTAGGCGCCAACGTGTTCGTACCCTTACAGCCACACCATCCGAGAACTTCTGAATGTTCTCTGTAATTGAAAAAAATACTGTAAGTAATACATTGGCGATTCTGTATATAGATGGGATGGGACGTCCGAGACAAACGACGATTTCCTGTACCGTGGTCCAATTCAATACAGAATTTCCGCTATAAATGGTGACACTTGTATGCACGTGTCGGGTCAGGCATACAATGAACAGGCATCCTCAGTCAAGTCATAGCATGTGGAGAACTTCCGGTGAAAACTCATAGCCTACTTTCCGTCAAAATGTTGTGCATATACAACGTACATGAGTTTAAATACATACTGTATATGGACAAGAATACGAATTTAAAACACGTTCACCTTCTCTAAAATATTCTTGTTATTATTTTTTTATTTAAAAACTGGTATAAAATAGGGCAACATAATTATAATAAACGTATTATATTGTATTAATATCTCCCGACGACGTGAACTTGTAGTAATAATAATAATAATAGTTTTATTTTATTTTCCCTGGCAGAGTTAAGACCATCAGGCCTTTTCTTCCACTCAACCAGGATCAAATCACATACAGAAAAAATACATACCGGTATACAAATATGAACTTAAAAATAATAATAAACATAATTAAGTAGAAAAGAGAGATTGAATACATATACACAATCAGTATTAACTTTGAAATAACAATAATAAAAAAATATATATGTAATAAAAAAAAGAGACTGAATACATAATCACAAACAGAAAAATACATTCTAGTATACAAGTATTAAGTTAAAAGAAAAAAAAAAAGAATTAGTACATATGAATACAATCTCACAACTAAAGGAATAGTACAATTAGTATGATCAGCACAGCACGTGTTACATTGAGACAATGACAATTACCTAGATATTAGTGTTAATGGAAAAATAAAGTAATGACTGTGTAAAATAATAATAATAACTTGTTTCAATGTTGACGCAAAATTACCTTCAGTTGTTAGGACCGTTTTGATACACACTGTATAACGAGCAACTACCCTTCGCAGCAGAAATGACGATTGTGATGTAAGTGACGTATTGGGTGTATTTTCAGCGTAACAGATGCAACTGAGTAGACGATCCTACCCAGATGACGATAATAATAGGCCTATATGTGGCATGCTTGTTACCTATGTTCAGCTTTCAGGAATATCTCGAGATAACGGACGCAGTAGAGTGAATCGCCTTCCTAGGTGACAAGGCAACTGCCTTAGGTACATTTAACTACTTTTAGTTGTCAGGAACATCTCGGCATAATAATAATAATAATAATAATAATAATAATAATAATAATAATAATAATGGTAATGATAATAATGATAATTTATTTTATTTTACGTGGCAGAGTTAAGGCCTTGAGATCTTCTCTTCCACTCAACCAGGTGTTCAATAAATTAATAGAAACAAATAAGGATGTATGTATGTATTTATTTACACTGCAAGTGGCAAGCACCCGGTGGCAGTGGTATACACAATATAAACAATACACAATAAAATTCCAATACACAATACAATTATACAATACACAATACAATTATATACACAATACAATAAGAATGTACAATACAATTTAACACAATAATTACAATCTATCTATACTAATAATAAATCTGTAGCCGAAATTTTTCTGGTAATTTTCGATTTTCCAAAAATAATTGGTCCTAACATATATAATTAACCACCCTGAAACCGAAAATCGCTTTTTTGAATTTTTTGTTTCTATGTCTGTCTGTTGTATGTTTGTTATCTTTTCACGCGATAATGGCTGAACGGATTTCGTTGAAAATTGGAATATAAATTAAGTTCGTTGTAACTTAGATTTTAGGCTATATGGCATTCAAAATACATTATTTAAAAGGGGGATTATAAGGGGGCCTGAATTAAATAAATCGAAATATCTCGCTTATTATTGATTTTTGTGAAAAATGTTACATAACAAAAGTTTCTTTAAACATACTTTCCGATAAGTTTTATTCTTTACAAAATTTTTATAGGACTGATATTTAATGAGATAAATGAGTTTTAAAATTAAAATAACTGCCATCTAAGGCCGTGTAATGAATTAAAAAATTGACTTCGTCTATAAGGGGCCTTGGACAGCAACAATCGAAAGCTATGAAATATAGCCTACAGAGAATGTTTCTGTGTTTGTATGAAGTAATATCGGAAGCTAAATTAACTGATTTGTATAATTAATTATTAATTCACCATTGGAAAGTGTAGTTTCTCTAGATGGACATCATGCTATAATGTTATCACAGTAACTTGTGAGTGAATCGAGGACAGGTAAGATTAAAATAGCTTCTTATGCACAGAAAACTTGATAGACTATTCTGTACATTCGTTTCCTGTATTTCCTAAAATAATTTTTATGACCAAATGAGTGGTCTCTGGATCAAAATTATCGCATTTTAATTATGCAAATACAATTTAAATTAAGTAACATAATAAACGATTTATATTTATATCAAACACGAATGTTCCCTGGATCAAATGTCCTATTTTAATTATGTAATTACTTTATATTTATTTCTAACGGGTGCAGCGGAGCGCACGGGTACGGCTAGTTAATAATAAAACATAAAATACCTAATTTTACAATACAACCTACATATGTATAGGCCCTACATAAGTTTCAATAGTCTTTCACTTTACTCTCATCTCACTCACTGTAGTGGCACTATGACGCATTTCACTGACACTCTGTAACACATTTCAACTGACACTCTATAACACATTTCACTGACGCTATAATTTATCACTGATCGGAACTATTCACTGCACTGTAAAACCATAACTTCACTGACTCACCTCGCTTCACTGATACAACAGTTCAAATAAGAAAAATAATTACACCCTTATGCATAGTTATAAACAGAACTACATTTAAGCTAAACATTTCTAGTCTAAGACCCTCTTACACTCTATTTTTAAATAATTTACAATTCAAACTAAGGGAGTAACTCGTCAGGCTAAATAAATAAATGTCACCTTAAAAACATTAAATGTTAAATGTCACCTTAATTTTAATTTACACTTTATACACAACTTTTTAAGTTATTCTTGAATCTCCTTAAGGAAGGACAGCCCTCAAAGACCGCTGCAGGTAGGTCATTCCAATCCTTTATAGTTCTATTTAAAAATGATAATAATAATAATAATAATAATAATAATAATAATAATAATAATAATAATAGATACACTCTAAAGGACTGACTTATTAATGATACTTATGTAAGTTACCAGTTAATCTGAATACATTAAAAATGAAACGATAACCACTCGTGTCATGTATAAAGTATAATACAATTTTTTAGATATTTAAATATAGTTACTGTTTAACATATTTGAGGAAATCAATTCAGTAAACTAATCTCAAATTATTAAATACGGTAGTATTGCTAATGAGTATTACATTTACACAAGAATGTAATTTACTGTGTCTGTTGTATTGGGCAATTGTGCATAAGAGGCGCAACAGAATATAGATACTACCCTTCCCTTCCCAAATGTGACAATTGCTATCGCAATAGGCGTGATGATGCGCTTTTCTTACTTAATTCCAGTTGTCAGGACTATCCTGGGTAATAAGCAACGGTTACTATGCAACTCTCCTCTATTATCTGTGTCACTGAAGATGGAACTACTAGTGGTTTCACCACATGTTTGCAAAACCTGAAAGCAATGCCACAAGTGTCTGATGTTTGAAACGCACTCTTTGCAGTTGAATTTACCCAGACATTTTGCATGTGGGTGATGAAATCCGTCGAATAGTTTGAAAAGAAATATAAGAGCACTTAGCAGATATCGCTATCTTTTTTAAAGAAGACGTAATTATTCTTATTGAATTTGGTATTCCCAACAAACTAATTCGATTAATTAAAATGTGTCTCAGTGAAACGTACAGCAGAGTTCGTATAGGTCAGTTTCTGTCAGATGCGTTTCCAATTCACTGTTGGCTAAAGCAAGGAGATGCACTATCACCTTTACTTTTTAACTTTGCTCTAGAGTATGCCATTAGGAAAGTCCAGGATAACAGAGAGGGTTTGGAATTGAACGGGTTACATCAGCTGCTTGTCTATGCGGATGACGTGAATATGTTAGGAGAAAATACACAAACGATTAGGGAAAACACGGGAATTTTACTTGAAGAAAGTAAAGAGATAGGGTTGGAAGTAAATCCCGAAAAGACTAAATATATGATTATGTCTCGTGACCAGAATATTGTACGAAATGGAAATACAGAAATTAAAAATTTATCTTTTGAAGAGCTGGAGAAGTTCGAATATCTGGGAGCAACAGTAACAAATATAAATGATACTCGGCAGGAAATTAAACACACAATAAATATGGGAAATGCCTGTTATTATTAGATTGAGAAGCTTTTGTCATCTAGTCTGCTGTCAAAAAAATCTGAAAGTTAGAATTTATAAAACAGTTATATTACCGGTTGTTCTGTATGGTTGTGAAACTTGGACTCTCACTTTGAGAGAGGAACATAGGTTAAGGGTGTTTGAGAATAAGGTTCTTAGGAAAATATTTGGGGCTAAGAGGGATGAATTTACAGGAGAATGGAGAACGTTACACAACACAGAACTGCACGCATTGTATTCTTCACCTGACATAATGAGGAACATTAAATCCAGACGTTTGAGATGGGCAGGGCATGTAGCACGTATGGACGAGTCCAGAAATGCATATAGAGTGTTAGTTGGGAGGTCGGAGGGAAAATGACCTGTAGGGAGGCCGAGACGTAGATGGGAAGATAATATTGAAATGGATTTGAGGGAGGTGGGATATGATGATAGAGAATGGATTAATCTTGCTCAGGATAGGGACCGATGGCGGGCCTATGTGAGGGCGGCAATGAACCTCCGGGATCCTTAAAAGCCAGTAAGTAAGTAAGAAAGACGTAATTATTAATTTTCATAATCCCGTGTTCATCATAAATTTTCTGTAGTGAAAGTTAAAGCAGGTTTTCCTTCTCGTCTACATTCCTAAGCGGACTTCGGCCTAAATCCATATCTGGATCTCTTCAGTCGCTAACTCTGATGAATTTGGTTAGACGTGACGCCAGGCCTAAACTTAATACAGCACACATTCTTAATTAATAAACAGTCACGTCTTAGTCAGGATTAGAATGTTCTGCGGCGTTTAAGCTGCTTCTTAAGCCTCATTCACAATGAAAATTAAACATAACGTAAGCGTAAACTTAAGAATATAAACATTACGGTAAAATCAAAAAGTCATACCATCATTCACGATGGGAACATAAACATAACAGCAAACCTACTTGGTAACCATGGAAACATAACAACGACGCCATTTCCTCATTTTCTGTCCTATACTTCAGCGCTCCACGATTGTGTTCTGTTTGCAAATCACGAAAGCATAAGCATGAAAGTTTGGAGTTTGCAAACTTTCATGTTAACGTGTTACGGTAATGTTTATGTCAATGCTTATGTGAATCATTGTGAATGATCCCATTTGATAGCCTGGGCGCAAACTTCTGTGTTTATGTTACGGTTATGTTTAATTTTCATTGTGAATGGACCTTGAGACGGTGTAAAGTACAATTATTATGGTATACAAAGGTATTTGAAAATGGCCTGCCTATACACTTCTTGAAAAAGGCGTCATTTTGGTTACACATTCTGACATCATATAGGTTTTCAATGACTGATAGCGTTCAGTGTTGTCATTGTAAATAAAGAAGAAGCAAAGACACGTAATATTGCATTAGTATTAGCTTGGGAACTATTGTGTTTCTCAGAATGCCTCCTTCAGCTACACATTATGGGTCCTTGCATGAATTATTGAGCATAGTGACTTGCTGCTAGCGGTCGATAAGTACTTAAATATGCATTTACTATTAGTATTGCGAGTAACGGCCGTTTGGCAAGAAAGAATCCTCTCACATGAAGGTCTCACGTAATAGAACACGCCATTTCAGGCTGCCGTGTGACACGCCCACTGTATAGTGTTCGCAGGCTTGCGAAAAGACTTGTACCGATAATGGGAGTCCCCATTATTCTAGTCAATTGTACAATAATTCATTAATCCCAAGTTTGTTAGGCAAGCTTTGTATTACAACCTCGCTATATCCCGTTCGTTGAAGTATTCACATCGAGTTTTGTCTTGCTGTAGATGTAATTCGCTCAATTATATATTATTCTCTACAACCTGTAAATGCCCTTGCCTGAAAGAATCTGTAGATGTGAAATACCTGGGAATTATTGTTGATCAGCACTTGAAATAGGATAGACAAATCATCTTTTTATGTAACAGGATCCGTAAAACAATTTACAAATTTGTAAACCTTCGCCATTACTTGCCTTCTCATGTATTACGTTTGGTTTATTTGGCTATAGTTGAATCTGTTATCCAATATGGTATAACTGGATGGGGAGGCATTACAAAAACTGCTCTTCTTCCTCTAATTATGTTGCAGAAACGTGTAATCAAAATTTGTTTGAAAAGGCGACTGGATTATCCAACAAATTTGATCCATTCCGATTCGAATGTTTTTAGAATTGACCAAATTTATAAATACTCTTTAATGAAATTCTATCATAAAAATAGAATGAATTTTGTAGCTCAGCCACAAGATCATAATACAAGACGAAATGAAATTCTTAATTTAGTTGAACCTAAATATTTCACATCTGCTGCTTCACTACACAGTACAAATTATGGTCCACGGCTATATAATTCGATAATAAAATTTCATCCAGAATTGACTACTTTAAGCAATGAAATTTTCAGATCCAGAATTAAAAAAAATTATATGACAAAGTTCCCTGTATTATATTACGTACAATGTATTGTGAAACAAGTTTATTTCTATCCAAAGTATATTGTTTCTATCTTATCTTGGTTACTATATCAACATGACCTGTAGTAATTATATTACTAATAATAATTTAATATTAATCCACCAATCTCAACATCGTCTCTTTTTTCACTCAGTTATTACTAGTATTATTATTTACTAATTTTATTATCATCTTTATGTGAGCTTTTTTCTTAAGTATTTTGTCTACAAAGTATGTGTATCTATGTAACGGAACTGTCCCCGAACACGAGCTTTGCTCTTTCGGGGTATTTTAATGTAACGTTTTTATGTATATGTTATTGCTAAATAAAATCTAAATCTAAATTAAATTTCAAGAATGTGGATGGAACATATTTTTCATGTGTAGTTCACATATTCATTTTTAATGAATTTATTTAATATACATTTTGTTTAAATTAATTTTATAGCCATTATAGACAGATTGAAAGTATATTTCATACAATTTATTATATAATCCGTTAACAACCGTACCAAAGTGATTCTAATATCAATATTTTACATAATAATCTAGAGCGAACTCAAGGGAAAGTGCTTTCGTTCGTTCAGGTGTCAAATTTACATTTAAATAACCCGATTAGAACGACATGTTGTAATTTAGAGTGTGAGTAACGAAACTCTATGTAGTTAGCTATATAAAGAAATAAAGGCCTACATGTATTAGACTGGTCAATCCATGGACACTTACTGCAAGTTACAATAAGCGTTAAATTGGCGTTTAAGGGAGGAGGCACACCATTGGCCTGCAAAAATGTAGTGAAATTCATTTTTTTATGTCAGCTACTATAAAAGCTAATGAACAAATCTTTTCATGCTTAATATGCATACATTACACTTTACGTTTACACAATTCAAAACATTGCAATAGCTAATAATTACCTGAAAATCAGATTTACATATTTTTACAACCGTAAAGCATTTACTTACTCAAATATACAGTTAATAAAATATCTGCATGATTCTTTTACTGGAATGTTTTAAAGACCTACATCAACAACATAGTCTAGGATCTTTTACCTATTCCTTCAGGAAAGATTTTTTTCTTAATCGTTACCTTCAATATTAAATTTTCTAAACTTTTTTTATTAAGATGCACAATCCTTATGCAAGTCTTCGTTTCACGTTTGCGATAACTATAGACTTTAGTTTATTTTTCTCTCTCCTTTTAATTATTTTTTGCTCTCGATAGGACATAGCTGATAAGTGTACATATAAGTTATATTTTTGTGCGAGATCGTGCGTATTTGCTTGGTTTCCGCACAAAACCAATCCGCGGAAAGTGTAAAATTCTACATTCAATATTCCCAACCTAATACACATAACAATTTCCCTCTTCTTACCGCTTAAGTGACATATTGATTTTACTGCTTTAGGCTTTTAACATATTATTTTTAGAGACGTTCAATATAGTAATAATTATAAATTGGAAACTTACCACTGCAATTTCACCTAAATTGCACTGTTAATTATTGTTTTTAAATATTTGCAAAAATTAAGTAAACTCTACACTAAAGTTACTGCATTCGTGATGCAAGTAACATTAAGGAACCCGTGAAAAACCAACAAGATTGCAGCTACCGATGTTATTACTGCAATATGTTATATAAATAATGTTGTTAAAACATTAAAATGAAAAATAAATCATTACATAACCTTACCGTTTGTTTTAAGTTCGCATTTATAGACTGGGGGATAAAGACAGACGTATATCACGGCCTGCTGGACTATAGTAAACACAGAAAACATTTTAAAGCAACAATGTTGAAGATAGATATTTTCGTTTTGCAAATTTGCCGTCATTGAACAGAAACCAAGATGGAGATTTCATTGCAACTAATTAGAAATTCCTCTTTCAGGTATGTAATATACGATCTTCGCACAAAATAATGTACGATACACGAGCGGTATGTTTTCTTTAAATTCTCGGAAATTAAAAAAGCTGAACTACGTTTCCCTTTTTCAATCTTTTCCTCGAACATGAAAACTTCAACATACCGCTCTTGTAACGCATATTACAATTCTATTCTTCTACACTATTGTAATCTCAAATGAACCACTAACACTATCTTGTCTGTAGTTTGTACAGTAATGTAATAATTGTATTAGTGGCTTACCGCTTTCCACATTATCCTGTTCAAATTGAAAAAAATAGTGAACACTGAAAATAACTGATGTAGGTTACCTTTATCCTTTCCGATTAAGAAGCACATTGCAAAGAGCACTGAGTTTCAGTCCTCTTCAAACAGAATAAGATTGTCAGAACGATAGACTAAATGTAGACTTAGTTTACATTACTACTTCCAAGAATCCACCGAAGAAAATCATACTTCATAAAGGCTATCGATCCTGATGATTCCTTCAATAGCCCAGAATTCATGCCGGCTTTCGGCATATTATGTAATTATAGTATGCATGCCACCCAGTACATAAATTATGATACCAGAAAGTAACCGAACATCTCGTCTCTACAACAAACATTTATAAACTACAGAAATAGATGCAACTCTCATATCCTAAGAATGGAAGCTCCCGCATTCCACGACAAACACACGACTGCAGCCCAGCTGGTGAACTAGATCTAGGACGACCAAGAAGGCGATGGAGTCGTAACAGAAGATTCTTCTACGCCATGATGATGATGATGATGATGATGATGATGATAGAAATCTGCTTGAAATTAAAAGCATCTTGCGAGTAAGTATAATAGGCTATCCTTTGTGTCGGGCTAAAGCAAGGAGATGCACTATCACCTTTACTTTTTAACTTTGCTCTGGAATATGCCATGGAGAGCCCAGGAAAACAGAGAGGGTTAGGAATTGAACGGGTTACATCAGCTGCTTCTTTACGAATATGTTAGGAGAAAATCCACAAATGATTAGTGAAAACACGGAAATTTTACTTGAAGCAATTAATGAGAGACATTTGAAAGTAAATTTAGAAAAAAAAACAGTATATGATTATGTCTCGTGACCAGAATATTGTACGAAGTGGAAATATAAAAATTGGAAATTTATCCTTTGAAAAGATGGAAAAATGCAAGTAGCTTGGAGCAACAGTAACAGATATAAATGACACTCGATAGGAAATTAAACGCAGGATATGGGAAATGCCTGTTATTATTCGGTTGAGAAGCTTTCATCATCCAGTCTGCTGTCAAAAAACTAAAAGTTAGAATTTATAAAACAGTTATATTACCTGTTGTTCTGTATGGTTGCGAAACATGGACTCTCACTTTGAGAGATAAACAGAGGTTAAGGGTGTTCGAGAATAAGGTGCTTAGGAAAATATTTGGGGCTAAGAGGGATAAAGTCACAGGAGAATGGAGAAAGTTACACAACTCAGAACTGCATGAAGTGCATTCTTCACCTAATTAGGAATATTAAATCCAGACGTTTGAGATGGGTAGGGCATGTAGCATGTATGAGCGAATCCAGAAATGCATATAGAGTGTTAGTTAGAAGACCTGAGGGAAAAGACCTTTGGGGAAGCAAGGACGTAGATGGGAGAATTATATTAAAATGGATTTAAGGAAGGTGGGATATGATTCTAGGGACTAGATAATCTTGCTCAGGATAGAGACCGATGGCGGGCTAATGTGAGGTCGGCTATTTACGGAATAAATCACTTCGACAACTATCTGAGACAGAACCGCCTATACATTTTCGGAATCAGACAGAAAATTATGATTATACAAAAAAAAAAAATCGAAGAACTTTACTAGCTTCGCCAGAAAGCTACGAAAAAAAAAAACCTAGAACTTGGCGATGAAAACAAACACATGTGAAATCTCTTCTATTCTGTGATGTTGAGAATGAATGTTACTTACTTACTGGCTTTTAAGGAACCCGGAGGTTCTTTGCCGCCCTCACATAAGCCCGCCATTGATCCCTATCCTGACCAAAATTAATCCAGTCTCTATCATCATATCCCACCTCCCTCAAATCCATTTTAATATTATCTTCCCATCTACGTCTCGGCCTCCCTAAAGGTCTTTTTCCCTCCGGCCTCCCACCTAACACTCTATATGCATTTCTGGATTCGCCCATACGTGCTACATGCCCTGCCCATCTCAAACGTCTGGATTTAATGTTCCTAATTATGTCAGGTGAAGAATACAATGCGTGCAGTTCTGTGTTGTGTAACTTTCTCCATTCTCCTGTAACTTCATCCCTTTTAGCCTCAAATATTTTCCTAAGCACCTTATTCTCAAACACCCTTAACCTATTTTCCTCTCTCAAAGTGAGAGTTCAAGTTTCACAACCATAAAGAACAACCAGTAATATAACTGTTTTATAAATTCTAACTTTCAGATTTTCTGACAGCAGACTGGATGATAAAAGTTTCTCAGCCGAATAATAACAGGCATTTCCCATATTTATTGTGTGTTTAATTTCCTCCTGAGTATCATTTATATTTGTTACTGTTGCTCCAAGATATTGGAACTTCTCCACCTCTTCAAAAGATAAATTTCCAATTTTTATATTTCCATTTCGTACAATATTCTCGCCACGAGACATAATCATATACTTTGTCTTTTCGGGATTTACTTCCAAACCTATCTCTTTACTTGCTTCCAGTAAAATTCCCGTGTTGTCCCTAATCGTTTGTGGATTTTCTCCTAACATATTCACGTCATCCGCATAGACAAGCAGCTGATGTAACCCGTTCAATTCCAAGCCCTCTCTGTTATCCTGGACTTTCCTCATGGCATACTCTAGAGCAAAGTTAAAAATAAAGGTGATAGTGCATCTCCTTGCTTTAGCCTACAGTGAATTGGAAACGCATCTGACATAAACTGACCTATACGGACTCTGCTGTGCGTTTCACTGAGACACATTTTAATTAATCGAACTAGTTTCTTGGGAATTCCAAATTCAATAAGAATATCACATAAAACTTCTCTCTTAACCGAGTAATAATAATAATAATAATAATAATAATAATAATAATAATAATAATAATAATCACAGCGATAATGATAATCAGTGATAATGATCATAGCCAATAATAATGTGTGCTACACAGTATATCTTAAAAACATTTAAATATGCAGAACAACGGAGAAGTTACGCAAATCAAGGTTGCATGTTGATAGTTGTTCCGGTCTGTAAGCTGGTTGCATTCTTGTCTACTATTGGTAATTTCGTTCATGTTGACGACGCCACGGCGCCTGGCAGGCTGTCGTAAATAAAGCCGCCGAGACGTGTTAATAAAGATTTCAGCACGTGGCGTCTTACAACTATGTGTACCGTTTGGCTTTCACCTGTGTGTCACTGGTGGCATTAGTATACCAGCCTGGTCTACAATTTTAAAGTATTTTATCTAGTAAATTCTGGTCAGTTTGTACATTTAGGCCCAATTATGCGAAGTTTTGTTTAATAACCTGAAATATAATTCAGTCCATTATCTAGCGAGTCAACAGAACATGTTAAGATGTATAAAACAAAAGACTGTCATGTACTGGACAGTAGACTTGATACACAAACATAAAATTACATCATTTTTAATACAGATGTTAAAATGAATTATAAAACCATTCCCAGTCCACTGTAATATCCGCATTCAATAAGCATACAGTCCTTAAAATCCTCAAACGACAACCACAGAGACCAGAATTCGATATTGCTGACTTTGTGGTGGACAAAGCTTGATACTCTCTGCCATTCTTATTTCATCATTACTCCATTACCATCTCACAATACTACAGAATCTTAAGCCCATTGAATGTTACACTTCTCTATCTATAATTGTCATCCTGGAGTGACGAGAATAGTAATATGCGTTACAAGAGCGGTATGTTGACGTTTTCATGGTCGAGGAAAAGATTGAAAAAGCGAAACGTAGTTGAGCTTTTTTAATTTCCGAGAACATGAAAACAAACATACCGCTCGTGTATCTTACATTATTTTGTGCGAAGATCGTTTATTACATACCTGAAAGACGAATTTCTAATTAGTTGCAATGAAATCTCCATGTTGGTTTCTGTTTAATGACGGCAACTTCGGAACACCAAAATATCTTTCTTCAACATTGTTGCTATAAAATGTTTTCTGTGTTTACTATACTCCAGCAGGCCGTGATATACGTCTATCTTTTTTTTCCCCCAGCCTATAAATGCGAACTTAAAACAAACGGTAAGGTTATGTAATGATTTATTTTTCATTTTAATATTTTAACAATATTATTTATATAACATATTGCAGTAATAACATCCGCATCTGGAATCTTGTTGATTTTTTCACGGCTTCCTTAATGTTACTTGTATCAGGAATGCAATAAGTTTCGTGGAGTAGTAGACTTTACTTAATTTCTGCAAATATTTAAAAACAATAATTAACATTGCAATTTAGATGAAATTGCAGTGGTAAGTTTCCAATTTATAATTATTACTATGTTAAACGTCTCTAAAAATAATATGTTAAAAGCCTAAAGCAGTAAAATGAATGTCGCGCTTAAGCGGTAAGAAGAGGGAAATTGTTGTGTGTGTTACGTTGGGAATATTGAATGTGGTATTTCCCACTTACCGCGTATTGGTTCTGTGCGGAAAACAAGCAAATACGCACGATCTCGCACGAAAGTATTCTCGGGACGCCAAATGTTCCGTTTTTTTTAATGACGTCCCATTTCCCTAAATTATTGTTGAAATATTTCTTTTTCTTTTATTTTATTTTATTTAGTAATCACGTAAAACATTAATTCTATATTATTACCATCAGATGTCACCGTAATTAATTCAGTAAAGGCCACGTTAATCACAAAATGTCATTTCAAAAATGTGTCTTGCATGGACTTCTATAGTTTCCTGAAGGAATGACCAACACTTCTAGAAAAATTCACTCATCAAAGAAATATGATGCTGATTGTACAGTTCATCTTCATGGAGAATGTTAAAATAGTTTAAAGGTAATATGAGGCAAAAAAATTTGTTATGAAACAATTTCAGAATACAGTCATATTAACTTGGAGTATTTTTTAACAGATAAGTTGATCTAATTAATCCACACTACCCTAGTTGCAATATAAAAAAAGGTTAACAATGACTTAAGCCAAGTATCCATGCTACTCTATTATGTACTTGCATAATTATTAGGTCTGTGTGTAGTATTTATTACTGGACCATACTGCTCACTGACATTATATAAACACAAGTACCGGTAATAATGAATGTTTAGATAAAATGTTGATTCATGTCAACTTCTTAATAAGAGCCCCGTTTTTTTATTTTAGAAATCTGCTCACCCTAAGCCAGTCTCTATTTCCCAATTTTTTTTTCGCTTCATTCTTGAACTCCTCTTTATCTAATAAGTTTTTGGCCCTTCTCTTTTATTCTTTAAGTTATAATGCATTTAAGTATTTTTCTCATAGTTTTAACATCATCGTTCTCCTCTTCATTGTCGAGTTTTTCTAATAAAATCTGTTACCGTACTGAAATACTCCTTCATATTTCCCCTTATCACATTGTCTCATACAGTGAAACCCCGCCAATTCGGAATTCGCGACAATTCGGACTTTTTTTTACACAATACACTTGGAGATTAATATTGCACACATTTAAGGTAGAAGTGAATGAAAAGATAAAAAAATGTGGTGATAAATTCGAGTTATCCAACATAAGCTGCATTCAGTTACATTAATAGAATTTGTGAGCTGTAATTCGAGTAGGCTATCAGAAACTTTATCTTACAATAAATGCGTCATACTGTAGATGACGACAGACGCTGACAATATTTTAGCTCTTTCTTTAAATTACAGACTGAACATTCCAAAGCTAGTACTCCAAAAGAATTTCAAACTCATTGTATTTAATTAATGTTTTGTGTTGTATCTTAAAACTAGTTGCATATGTACTTCTCGTGCACTAATTAACTTGGACTAAAGAACTTCAAACTAATTATTTTTTTCTAAATTTATGTCTCGTATTCTATATAGGGTATTTGTAAAATATATCTAATAAACATCAAGTAGTCTAGAAATTAAACAACTATACTATATTTTTTTCAGTTGTCAAAATAATCCAGTTGCAGTGAATTCTGTATTATTCAGGCTTTCACTAATTCAAACTGAACTATCTCCTTATAAAATTAGTCTGAGTTTGCGAGGTTCTGCTGTACAAATTTGTGCAATCTCCAAATATTAATTCCCGTTGAAATAATTTGCATCATGTTTTAATGTCACATATTTTTTCCATGAAGTTTTAAACTTCATGTAATTATATATATATATATATATATATATATATATATATATATTTAGGTACAGTCTTATGTCATAAGAACTTATATAGTATCTATTTATTCAACTATTTCTGTTCCATCATTTCATTTCTTTGAAGTAGGCCTATAATGTTCATCATCATCATCATCATCATTACCATCATCAGCCACATGGTTTAAGCCTTGTTTGGCTCGTTCCGGTCTCATGAAGTATATAAATTTTAAAATTGTTGAAGCCATCTTTTCCTGGGTCTACCTATGTTTCGTTTACCAGTTGGTCTGTAGTCGAATAGTCTATTAATTTAGGAATACGGTCTTGAGTCATTCTTTCAACGTGTTTCTTCCATTTATTCCTATATTCTGTGAGTTTTTCAATTAAATTGAATATATTCAGTTCTAGTCTGATGTCTTTATTGCGTTTCTTGTCTAAGAGAGTGTCACCTGCTATACTCTTCAAAAATCTCATTTCTATCACCTCGATTCTTTTGTCTTCGGATTTAGTAAGAGTCCAGAAATCAGAGCCGTATAGCAACATAGGGACTGCTATAACTTTATAAAATTTTAATCTTGTTTCTTTGCTAGTGTATTTTAAAGTTCTTTTTATTACCCCACAGAAATAATTAAATTTGTTTATTTTATTTGTAAAATTTTCTTTTCTTGCATATGAGATATTGCAGCCCAGATAATTAAAAGCATTCATTTGTTCTATCATTCTTCCATTCAACACGATTTTGGCTCTAATTGTTTCTAATCCTCTAAAAGCTAACACTTTTGTTTTAGTAGCCGATATAGTTAAGCTATTTTCTTTGCTAATTTTGTTTAATTTAAATATTTCTATTTTTAGGTCATCTTCGGAAGCACAAATTAAAACCTGATCATCGGCAAAAAGTATCGTATCTAAGTTTATGTTTTTTTATTTTAAAATGTACTTTCAAATCCATCTGCCACTTCAGCACTATATCGTCCATATACACATTAAAAAGTGACGGTGACAATGGGCACCCTTGTCTTACTCCTCTATTTATATTGGCTATTTGTTGTCCTTCTTTACAATCAATTACAATTCCTATAATGTTAATAAATACAATATCATCTTTACTTTCATGCAACGTCGAAACTAAGTCTGAAGCGTTGTTTAAATGAGGAAAGTTATATATTCTTTATATTAGGACAAGACGTGACACGAGGAACGATTTTGAATGCGCGCATCCTCCATGTTTGTAGCACAGGCATTATTCTTGTGGCGATCGATGTGTGGCCGTTACTTCCGAAGAGACAAAGAAGGCTGATAAGTTGAGAATCGATCCTCATGCAACTTACATTACGGCCGTGACACATACGGAGGTCGTCCATTAGTCTGTAATAACTTTGAAGGATAAACGCACTCTTCAGAACCGTGTGTTTAATTTTTCATACACTATCTATCTTTCCAAAATAATAAAGGAATTCATATTTTGTTTTCAAACTGTTCTTGTTCTTGCCAGAGTGGAATTCGTATTTCTTTGGGATTTGCCCGTCGTAAATCTATTTTTGGAAGCAGTTTTAATTGGTCCTTTTAAGGGGCAATATACTGAAATTTCCAAGTTTCATATTTTTAAGGATCCACAATAATTACCATACTTACGAAGCTAGATTCACCAAATTTCGATCGATCACTGGCATATCTGATTAATAATGACAAATGTATAAAATTTCATCCGCCTATGACACGTGGTTTGCAATTTGTAATATTTTGTTATATTGAATCGCTTTATATAGAAAGTCTCTTGCGTCACAGTTTACATTATTCATAACTGATATTCACTTGAATTTACACGAGTAAGGTCAAATTCAACAGTGTTCTTGAATAAGATATTAAGCATACAAGAGATAATTTATTACAGTTATATGAACACTTTTTGTAAAATTAAATTGAAATTAATAAATCAGTTAAAAAACATACATGTTTCGGAGGAATGCTCCTCCATTTTCAGTGGCAATATCACAACGCTGGTACAGTTGTTCGACCGCGTATCGTGACTTAAAGGAGACTGACATAAGATAATTTATTACAGTTGTATGAACATTTTTTGTAAAATTAAATTGAAATTAATAAATCAGTTAAAAACCATACATGTTTCGGAGAAATGCTCCTCCATCTTCAGTGGCAATATCACAACGCTGGTCAGTCTCCTTTAAGCCACGATACGCGGTCGAACGTCTGTACCAGCGTTGTGATATTGCTACTGAAGATGGAGGAGCATTCCTCCGAAACATGTATGGTTTTTAACTGATTTATTAATTTCAATTTAATTTTACAAAAAGTATTCATACAACTGTAACAAATTATCTCTTGTATGCTTAATATGATATTCACTTATATGGATCCTTATATGCATGGGATCAAAACTTACTATAGGGTTTTGCTATAAAATTAATCAATGAATTACTAGAATTTTTATTACAAAAGAATAAAAAATAAAAATATTAATCATAAAAAATTCCTAATAATTTTCCGATTCACTGTGCAGAAAAATCCAATATCAATGTAAATTGTGGTGTAAGGGACTTTTTATACAAAGCGATTCAAAATGTTATTAAAATATTAATAAAATGCAAACAACTTAACATAGAGGGATGAAACTTTGTACATGTGTTGTTATTAAGCAGATAGGCTACACCAGTGATATATGGTTTGTGAATTTAACTTAAAACATGGAAGTCAGTAATTTCAGTATAGTGTCCCTCTAAAGGAGGCAGAAGTGCGTGCTTTAATATTTCGGATATGTTAAATGTAATCATCTAGGTCTGAAAACTGTTTTTGTCTTGATATTATGGTAACTGGAGACGTGGACAGTTGAACATAATAATTTGTTGTAATAAGTATTTGATTACTTTTTGCAGTCTTGCGTGTGGTGAGTTGTTCCAAGAAGATTTACATTTCGTGCGAAAATAGTTCGTGTCGAAAATTCCCAAAATCTTTCAGAAAAAAACTGGACCACATTTTGCAGAAAGGAACCAATGCACAATACCTGAACTGCGAAAAATGCAGTTACAGTTAAATGTAAATAATAAATTCACAAATAAATATGGCCAGATACTTATTACTTTAACCAAAAGCATATAACAGGACGTAACTTACCTTTCATTAAAGTACAGACCTTTGGAATTATTTAATTATTGACATATTACACTTTTTATGGTTTGGTTCCTTTCTACAGAATATACTACAACTAAGATATAGGCCTAGATACATAATAGACCCACAGTCCAATCCATGTAGCTTTTGATTATGATGGATTATCCTACTTCTTTACTGTTTTCATCCCAAACAATTGCTCAGATATGAAGTCTTTGCTATCTGTTGGAGGATAGATTAACGTGCCGGCTATAAGGTTGGATAATCGAGGTCTGGAAATATCGGAGGTGCTAAATGTCATCTTTTTCGAAATTGATATTTGCTATGTACCATTTGACGTTACATATCAATCTGCACGAGTGCCATGTGACCTCTAAGCATTTGAAACCATGACGCTGGACAGTACACCACTGGCCTTTGTAGTATCAGTTTTTTTTTTATTTTTGGTAGTTGGCACTTTCGTTATTTCAAGATGTGAAATTCTTCATGCACGGTTTTGATGAAGTAACGGAGAATTGTTGGAATGATGGAATAGAAAATGACAATATCCTAGTAAAATTTGCCTTCGTCCATAAAAGATTCCATATGGATAACCGGCACTTGCACGAGAATTTTCGACGTAGAAATCTGACATCAGTAAATAAAATGTGCCCTACTTTGGTAACTCTGCATCATGATTTTGAGGTAGAATAAGAAGCAAATAGTGATGACTTCAGTTATCCATGAAGTAGTATGTACTGGAAATAGTGCTTTCATTCTTGCAACGTGTATCAGTAAACTGATGAAGTAGGTAACAGAACTTTCTTTTAAAGGTGGGTAATATTCTTGGAAATTTAAACTTCAGAATTTTCTTTAGGACCAACACTTTGTCGTGTTCGATAATGCCCATAGAGGTGAATGTTCATTAATACTAGGTTGGTGAAAACTTGAGTATTTGAAGAAAACCTACTTCATACCGTCTTTGCCCACTCGAACCGCTGAGACTTGGAATTTAGATTTCAATGTCCGAATAGTTTTGTGCACTTCAGTTTCGTCAATAATTACCCAGAGAATTTTGAACCGTTTCGAGTATCCTCGATAAACACCCCAATGTTCAGGAAGGCAGGTTGGAATTCTCCACGTGACAGCTAGGCATTGTCACGATTTGGGGGGGAGGGGAGGAAGGATTGCGAAGCTATTGACATGTTGTGTGGCTATAGAGGACAAAGCGCGTATGGCGTACAGAAGCCCCATCTGTACACGTTGTGTGTGACGTCATATTATCACTCCAGGTATTACGAGCTGTCTGCAGTAAATAGTGCTGCCATACATATCTCACCAGATCCTCTGTAGCAGGCACAAGACAGATGTCGGTAACAGAAACGCCACAGGATGTGTGATAAGTCACTCACTATTTTTAACGCCTTGTTACGTCTGCTATACATATATTCAGTTATGACGTAGATATTTCGCGGAATTGGACGTCTCCAACTTCCCTGATCAGCTGGTAGCTATTCCACTTAATTTGGGTCATCGTTAAACATATGTGCTATGTTGTTCAACATTTTTTTTTTCTTTTTAGACTAACGTAAGTAGCATATTCAGGGACAATGAAGTTACGGTATGACGGCAATAAAGCAGTGGTGAAATAACGATAAAGAATCGGATGGAACTCGACCCACACATTTTTTGTATACGACGAATCTCGGGGATTTGCTGGAGTCTGTCACATGTCCCTTCGCTGAGACCCCTCAACATGATTTGACGTGTAATTCGATTGAAAATATAGGGGAGCTGAAGTAGGCCTACTTCATCTAAATCTAAAATTCACTTTTCTTTAAACGCCGTTAAAAATATCGAACCTTACTCAGAGAAACCAAAGTTATCGTAGCAAACCTGCAGGACAATCGCTTTGTCACATAAACTTAAGACGAAATCAATATTATTATTATTATTATTATTATTATTATTATTATTATTATTATTATTATTATTATTATTATTATTAATTTAATAATTAATAATTATTATTAATAATATTATTATTGGAGGAAATTAAACGCAGAATAAATATGGGAAATGCGTGTTATTATTCGGTTGAGAAGCTTTTGTCATCTAGTCTGCTGTCAAAAAATCTGAAAGTTAGAATTTATAAAACAATTATATTACCGGTTGTTCTTTATGGTTGTGAAACTTGGACTCTCACTTTGAGAGAGGAACAGAGGTTGAGAGTTTTTGAGAATAAGGTGCTTAGGAAAATATTTGGGGCTAAGAGGGATGAAGTTACAGGAGATTGGAGAAAGTTACACAACGCAGAGCTGCACGCATTGTATCCTTCACCTGATGTAATTAGGAACATTAAATCCAGACGTTTGAGATGGGCAGGGCATGTAGCACGTATGGGCGAATCCAGAAATGCATATAGAGTATTAGTTGGGAGGCCAGAGGGGAAAGGACCTTTGGGGAGGCCGAGACGTAGATGGGAAGATAATATTAAAATGGATTTGAGGGAGGTGGGATATGATGATAGAGACTGGATTAATCTTGCTCAGAATAGGGACCAATGGCGGGCTTATGTGAGGGCGGCAATGAAACTACGGGTTCCTTAAAAGCCAGTAAGTAAGTATTATTATTATTATTATTATTATTATTATTATTATTATTATATTTCTCAATGTTCAGGAAGCAATTAGTGAACTCATTTCGTATAATCGTTCCTTCAAGATATTTTTCTAATGTTTTCGTTGATAACAAACTGTTTCTAATGTAGGCTACATGTGATACTGAAAACCGTAGCGTTGCCTTAATGGATTTAAGAGATAAAATGGGGCGCCGTATGAGAACTGGTGCTGTAAGGTCTTTCCAGAGAGCCACCGTTCTCCAGGACGCGGTCTGCATATGATCAGCGTGTGATGACAGTTTTAGAATGCAGACAGCGTTGTGTGAGCTACTCTGAAGTATTTTCAATTATGTTCTTAATGGAAGGGATTTTTAAGGTAGCTAGAAGACCAGTCTTTGCGGTGTGCACAAAATGAAACTGTTTTACATCTACGCTGGCTGTTGCAGGTATTTATTCACGGACAGGTGCAGATGGTTATGTTTGCTTAAGGCAGGGCATCACAAGAGGAAAACTGTGGCTAGAAACGCCCAGTGAACTGTTATTGCGAAGACAAATGAGAAAATGAAGTTCCAAATTTCAACATAACTTTTTATGACATCGCTACAGCCCGGATGTTTAGGCGTTTATTTTGGTTAAAATAGGCAGGTATATAGGCACTAAAATAGTAAAAATAGGCAGTGAAATAAGCATTTATTTTTATCGAAAACAGACAAAATCTATCACAAATATTTCAATATTCAGTAATTTCATCACTATACAATTTTGTTATTCTAGATTTAATTTGTAATTCAATAAATATAAAATATTCTATGTTTCTCTATGACTATTACACTCTTATTACGTCATACTACTTTTGACCAATAAAACGGTACGAAAGGACGTATTTCAACCACTCATGGCTGCTTATCGCACAATTATATCGCGTTCCTAGCATTTGTTTAATTTTATCGCGTCCCTAGCATTTGTTTAATTTTATCGCGTCCCTAGCATTTGTTTGATTTTATCGCGTCCCTAGCATTTGTTTCTTTGTTTGCCAACATTTTAAACTGCGCTGGTCTGGACGTCAAAAAAAAATATATATATATATAATTACAAACCACTCCAGTCGATGCACAGCAGTTTCAAATATGACTCGCATTGGCATTCAAGAACAAGAATTAATAAAAATCACTGATCATACCTATGCATCTTCTGAAATCCGATTTACAAATAAATGAAGAGCACCATTCGGAAATCCTGAATAAGTTGAATACACCATGTAGGCCTAAATCAACGAGTTCCACTTCTATTACGCACACGTCCAATATAACATCAATTGAACCACCAACCACATTCAAATTTGAAAATTGTACATTCAATAATTATTCCTTTTAAAATTATTCATGTTTATTTTTTATGTCATCGTCGTTAATTAAAACTTTTCTAACACTTGTGTATATTAGTTAGGTTATGTTATAGCTTCTGCTATATGGTATTATGGATAGTCACGTATCAGAGATTGTTTAATATTAAGATTTATTGAAAATCATCTGTCAAGTGACGTTGATTACTGGGATTCGGATAATTGAAGTGGAATGCAACTGTAGTGGTTTTAATAAAAATGAAACTGAATCAACAAAGCCTTCTTGACTAGTAACATTGCCATCGTGTATAATAGATCGAGAACGTCTCGACGAGAAGGCATTGCTCACTACTGCCATCTAGCATGCATCTAGCGTAATATTTGTAATGTTGAGATGGTACAATAATACATTTGAAGACAGTTGTATTTTCGTAAGTCAATTAATATTTTATTGTATTGGAGTACTTCGTTACTTCTAATCTTTATATATTTTCTTCTAATCGTGTAATAGTCAATTAAATCCCACTCGAGTTTTGATTTTCTCTAGATAAATCAAAACGTCTAGTGAGATTACTGTTGATAAATTATCTAGCTTTAATTATTCAGTAATCTTTTCGTACTTTGATTTTATTGTAATTGTAATTGTAAATTTAATACTAATTGTAATGTTCTTTGTAATTGTAATTGTAAATTTAATACTAATTGTAATTTTATTGTTCATATTGTAGAGGGGCAGAGAAGGCCTGATGGCCTTATCTCTACCAGGTTAAATAAATAAATACTAAATACAAAAAATAGACACTTAATAAACTATCCCATACGGCACTCACTTTCCTTGGTTACATGTTACAACATGATACTTTTTAAGTTGTCAACTGTCATAGTGAGCCGCCTGTCGGAACGTTTTTCATGGTGGAAAAAGATCTTTCTACTTCTACTGAAGTGATTGGAGCAAACTTAAAACAATTTATTTCAGAAGAACTGTCTCTACTTTCTTTCAGAGATTGGGAAAAACCGACTGTGTATTGTCTCAAAAAGAGGGGTGTGAGAAAGGATTAGAGACTTCAAAGAGTAGTTGCTAAGGGTGCTATTCATAGACATTTCGCTAGCCCGCGCTACGAGCGTGCTAAAATAGCCCTGGCTAACGACTGGTTGTTGTACAGGATTCGTATCGTATCATACCGCTAACACTGGTTTATGAATACGAAAAACGTTAGTTCGCTGATCATCCACCGGAAGAACGCGCTAAGAATGTCTATGAATACGGCCCTAAGATTCCGGTCTCCACTTATCACTTCGCCGACAGCACGTTTCGTTGATTGTCAGGTAAACATAGCTATTCGTATCTGAATCCAATTTGCTTTGCTGAGGCAATAACTTTATCACTCGTCTATTGCACCTGTTGCAGTTTCATCAGACTGCGAATTTATCATATTCTGAAAGCACCAGTTGTTACCCAAACCCTGTTTTTAAATTCGTACCAAATGAAGAATAATTAAAATATTGATTTTGTTGTTATAGTACAGGGACATCATTTTATTTTTACTTCAATTTTTATTGTACCTGAGTTTTTGAATGTACTTCACTCCCACCCCTTCCACTCATGAAGTTCAACCGTCCTCCACACAGATCCAAGACTGCATATAGTAAACAGCACTGAGTTAGTGAGTATAGTACGTTTCAGAAATATGTTCGCGTTTTCCAGTGACGAAAGAGCTTTCAATATTGAATCATATTTTCGCACAGGTACTGTCCGTTTGCCTACGTCGCATCCCTATTTCCCCCACCTGCTTCTGTTCGCCCCTCTGTAAAAGCTGGGCTGTCTTAGCTCTTTTCGGAAAACATTAATTTCTGTTAGGAATTGGACGTCTACGTAATATTACACAACTGTTTAAAATAACTTAAATAAAAGGGCCTCGTTAAGTAATTAACTGTCACGTTATTTCCTCCCTTTCTACGATCCTGCGGCAAAACCACTTGGACGGACAGTAGATAGCATGTCTAAGTAATTTTATCTTTGCGGGTCGGGCAGAAGTGAAGGTTGAATTTACAGTACGTAAGGTACTCTTTTATAGACTACGTACAAAATTATTTCAACTTGAGTTACTAGTACGAAGGACGAAACTGGTAATTGGAATTAGATGCAATAGTCTATAGTGTGATAATATGCACAAAAGAACTGAAGCCTGTATCGAAATGAACGGCCACCATTTTCAAAAATGTGTTTAAATGTCCATATTTTGATTACTGTATTTTTTAATTTAACTTCATTCTCTACATTGTACGCTAATGTGCTGTAGACAGTATAATATACACTGCATAATGAATACGTTCGCATGGAGAACTCAGTTCGTGAGTAAAAACACTTATTGTTAGTACAGTACTGTATTAAGATTAAACAAAAACCTAATGAAAATTATCGAACTCAAAATCGCGATATTTCCTAGTTTACGTAAATGGATGAACTACTTTTCTTCCCTCCTATACCTAGTAAAGTGATGTGTGTGTTTTACGCCAGTATCATCGAACTACAGTCGTGGAAGGGGACAGCAAACTGTGTTTCCGGTTCTCTAAAGGTATAGCCAGGTTAATATTAAAAATGTTAGTAAAAATAAAATGATGTCCCTGTATATTGCGATACATGCGTGGTAAGTGCATTGTTACAGAATGAAGGAAAGTTAGAGAAGAGGGAAATAGGTTGAGGGAAAACCCCAGAATAACCTCAACCAGGTAACTTGTCCCAAGCAGGATTTGATCCCGAACCCGCTCGTTGCACGATCAGACATGCTAACCGTTACTACACAGCGGTGAACAACTTAATCTTCATTAATAGACCTAGTGTGAGTGGTGGATATGATGATAGAGACTGGATTAATCTTGCACAGGATATTGACCGATGGCGGGCTTATGTGAGGGCGGCAATGAACCTGCGGGTTCCTTAAAAGCCATTTGTAAGTAAGTAAGTATTGTCCGACCATCGGATCTGTGCCCCTTCAGCGCTGTCGTCGTTCTTGGAAAAGTTAACGCCTGTACTCACTCCATTCCACTCGCTTTCCTCCCACCACGTTAAACAGCAGGCCACGAACCTTGCCGAATATGGATGTTGCCAAACTTCCGTCAAACGGTGTCATAAATAACTGGTCCTTCATGCTACAATATTATTTCTTTCAATCAAAATACATATTGTATTTCTACATTTTTTAAACCTAAATCCCATGTCTCGAATCACTTTACATAGTTTTTCTCTCCAACCTTGGAAATTATTGCTTCTCTCGCAAGCTTCAGTAATTTCTTCAATGTTGAAACTTCTTTCTGAACGGTATGAAATTCTTCTTGTATCTTTCTTCTTAAAATACATCGGTTCATATCATCTACAATAATTAAAAGTTCCCTTGGTCTGTTCTTCTCTGGTGATTCTAGCTTTTCATCTCCTGCACAGACTCCCTCTCTCCTGATTTTCTTTATTAGGAGTTCTGACCTGTCTATATAAATTACATAAAATGTTGTATTATTAGTATTAGTTAAGTAAGTAATTTTAATACATAATGAATTGAAATGAAATAAGCCTCACCTGTGATATCAGTTGCTCTTTTCGTTGTCTGATTTATAAATAATCCGTGGCGCTACAGCCCGTGAAGAGCCTAGACCGACCAGCCGGCTGCTGGCTTCACGCCCACATGCCGAAGCAGAGGTGAACGATCATCCAACCAGAATGGAGGTATCGTGTGGTTAGCACGATGATCCCCTCAGCCGTTGTAGCTGGTATTCGCAACCGGATTTCGCTACCTATCGTAGCTCCCCAAGTGCGTCACGATGCTGGGTGAGCACCGGTCCCATACACTGGCCGAAATTTGATGAGAAAATTTCTTCCCCCATGAGGACTCGAACCAGCGCGCATTCTGTAACGCGAGTCCTAGGCGGGATGCCTTAGACCGCGACGCCACGGCGCGGGACTTGCCTGATTTATAGGAAACAGATATTGACCTGTTTGTTTCTCTTCATCGCAAAATGGTATTACGTACTTGCTTAATAATATTTGTTTCGCCATCCGTGCTACAGTATTCATGTTGAGTTGACAACACTGGACTACTAGTGAAAATATTGTAAACTGTCCCGCAAGAAGGCCAAAATTGTGAGTAGTGGGGGACAGAAAGGAAGAGAGATAGAAAAGAGAGAGATAGGAATGCAGACAGAGAAATGAATTACCGAGGCTGAGAAGGAATTAGGGTTCAGTTCGCATATCTTACGGGGGCACAGATCCGATGGTCCGACTATATGTAAGTACGAGTGGTTAGTACAGGGACATCATTTTATTTTTACTAACAATTTTAATATTAACCTGTCTATACCTTTAGAGAACCGGAAACACCGCTTGCTCCCCCCTCCAAGACTGGAGTTCGATGATACTGGCGTAAAACACAAATCACTCTACTAGGTATAGGATGGAAGAAAAGTAGTTCATCCATTTACGTAAACTAGGAAATATCGCGATTTTGAGTTTGATAATTTTCATTAGGTTTTTCTTTAATCAAAGTACAGTAATGCATTAAGAATAAGTGTTTTTACTCACGAAGTGAGTTATCCATGCGAACGTATTCATTGTGCAGTGTATATTATACTGTCTACAGCACATTAGCGTACAATATAGAGAAAGAAGTTAAATTGAAAAATAAGCATAATATGAATATTTAAACACAATTTTGAAAATGGTGGCCGTTAATTTCGATACAGACTTCAGTTGTTTTGTGCATATTATCGCACTATAGACTATTGTATCTAATTCCAATTGCCAGTTTCGTCCTTCGTACTAGTAACTCATGTTGAAATAAATCTGTACCTACTCTACGTACTGTGAATTCAATCTTCACTTCTGCCCGACCCGAAAATATAAAATTACTCAGACATGCTATCTACTGTCCGTCCAAGTGGTTATGCCGCAGGATTGTAGAAAGGGAGGAAATCACGTGACATTTAATTACTTAACGAGGCCCTTTTATTTAAGTTAAATTAAACAGCTGTATAATATTACGTAAACGTCCAATTCCTAAGAGAAATTAATGTTTTCAGAAAAGAGCTAAGACAGCCCAGCTTTTACAGAGGGGCGAGCAGAAGCAGGTGGGGGAAATCGGGATGCGACGTAGGCAAACGGACAGTACCTGTGCGAAAATATGATTCAATATTGAAAGCTCTTTCGTCACTGGAAAACGCGAACATATTTCTGGAACGTACTATACTCAGTAACTCAGTACTGCTTACTATCTGCGGTCTTGGTTCTGTGTGGAGTTGGAACTTCCTTAGTAGAAGGGGTGGGAGTGAAGTAGATTCAAAAACTCAGGTACAATAAAAATTGAAGTAAAAATAAAATGATGTCCGTGTACAATTTGAGGTCACCGCCTTTTGTAAATGAGTGTTTCAATGCCGCTCATATGTGTGTGTTGTTTTGTGTTTCAGAACGAAAGTTGTTCGTGGGGATGCTGTCGAAGAAGTGCACGGAGAACGACGTGAGGGTGATGTTCGGTCCCTTCGGCACGATAGAGGAGTGCACGGTGCTGAGGGACACCAACGGACAGAGTAAAGGTAAAAACAGGGGCGCTGACTCCTGCTTGGGCTTTTTCAAAGATTTTCCAAATCGTAAGGTGAATGTCTGGTAATCTTTGGGGAATTCTCTACCTCGTCTCTCTGTCATCAATCCCATCGATGTTAAATAACCTAGTAGTTGATACAACTCTGTTAAATAACCAACTGAAAACCTACCAGAAATAAAGAGAAAGAGAGATTCATTGAAGAAGATAAAGGGGACGGAAGAGTAGGCCTAATGAAGACAACTGTAGAAATTATGAGAGGAGAGGGAACGAATAGAAAAGTGGATATAAATAATCCATTTTGAATCTTGCGTACACTACTTTTAACACTTGAATATAATTAATTGATTAACTAGTGGACTTACTAGTGTTAATTATGTAAGATTTGTCCGGTTTACAGCTGTTTCAGTGCTTCACGCACCATAGGACAGACATACAGATTAATTGCTGATTAATATTTGTTATTTATAATGAAACTAACATCTGTCCATTCTTATTATTATTATCATTAATGTCTCTAAATAGATTTACAAAACCTCTAATGGCAATTACATTAATATTCTCATTATAGAAATAGAAATATATATATTCTCCCTGTAACATAGTCCTAGTAAGCTTATATTAAATTAATTTTCATCATTTTACTAGCTATCTCAAATATTAAATTAATTATAATTGATTGAATTAAATTAGCTCATAAATTAAGTTACTACTTTACCTTATAGATTTATCTAAATTTAAATAAATGTGTAGTGAAGATTATTGCTGGAGAACCTTTTAAGTGTAGTGAAAATATTTGTAATTTAAATTTATGTATTGTATTGATTAAGGCTGGTTGAGTGGAAGAGAAGGCCTTATGGCCTTAACTCTGCCAGCGAAAATAAAACATTATTATTATTATTATTATTATTATTATTATTATTATTATTATTATAGGACAGACAGGCAGATCATTCCAAACACGCTACAAAGAACACATTAAAGCAATAACCAGAGGACACAATACATCTACATACGCCGATCACATAACCAATGCTAACCATACATACAATAACATAAATACGGACATGGAAATCCTACACATACAACCCAAGAACCAAAAACTCAACACACTAGAACAATACGAAATATACAAACACACTAAAACACACCCAGATCAAATTCTCAACACACAGATCAATTTCAGTACACACACACTATTTGACTCCACTTGTCAACACCTTTTAACAATCAAACACACCCACATAACAGGCAGAGAATTTCGAGATGACGCCGTGATCTAGTAGGCTCTGAGGATGGTGCGTGAAGCACTGAAACAGCTGTAAGCCGGACAAATCTTACATAATTAACACTAGTAAGTCCGCTAGTTAATCAATTAAAGATATAAATAAAGAGGGAAAAGTTGTAGACGTAAGTAAAACGGATAGGAAATAAAACCAATGACGGAAGTAATACGAAAGTAGAGAAAAATGACAAAAAGAAATGAATAGAAAGGAAAGAAAATGTGAGATGGGAAAAATGCAAAGCAGTAGGGAGAGAGGAAATAAAAGCAAAATACATTACAGAAAACAGAGAGGAGAAAAAATAAATGAAGTAAAATAATTATATGGGAGAGAAAGGAGCAAAGGGATAAAATATGAGAAAGAAAAATCTTAACTAAGAGGGTTAAAGGGAGAGAAAAAGAGGCGAAAGCGAGGAAGAAATTTCGAGTGAAGAAAGGAGAGGTAAAGAAGTAAAAATATGGAGAGAAAGAGAGAGGTATATAAAGAGAGAAGAGAGAGGGATGAAAAATGAATGAATAAAAGTAAATGACTGAAACAATGAATGAAAGCCATGAAATGTTGAAATAGAAAGGGAGAGAATTAGTGTAATGTCATTCATATCGCACGTGACCTTCAATAACCAGTCCTTTCACCGCAAGCAGTGGGAAAAAAATCTTGTAGGAAACTTTATAGTCACTACGGGTGCTATTCAGAGACATTTCGCTAGCCCGCGCTACGAGCGTGCTAAACAGGATTCATATCATATCGCTAACACTGGTTTGTGAATACGAAAAACGTTAGTTCGCTGATCATCCACCGAAAGCCCGCGCTAAGAATGTCTATGAATTTTTCTATCTCCATTGGCTTTAATAATTCATACACTTCACTGAAAGTAGTATCTACTGATCCGGAGCCGCGCTTGGGCGTGAGTTCGATTCCCACTTACTGATTACCTGCTTGGGTTTTTTCCTCCAAAGATTTCCCTAACTATAAGGCGAATGATAGGTAATCCATGGCGAATTGTTCACCTCATCTCCCTGTCACCAATTCCATCGACGCTAAATAACCGACTTACAGGCACAGGACATGGGTTAGATTCCCGCTTGGGTTGATTATCTGTTTGGATATTTCCGAACTTGTCTCCTACTGTAAGGCGAGTAATAGATTTTTATTTTATTGGGTTATTTTACGACGCTGTATCAACATCTAGGTTATTTAGCGTCTGAATGATATGAAGGTGATAATGCCGGTGAAATGAGTCCGGGGTCCAGCACCGAAAGTTACCCAGCATTTCCTCGTACTGGGTTGAGGGAAAACCCCGGAAAAAACCTCAACCAGGTAACTTGCCCGAACCCGGGCCACCTGGTTTCGCAGCCAGACGCGCTGACCGTTACTCCACAGGTGTGGACGCGAGTAATTCCATGGAGAATACTCCATCCTTATCTTATCTCACAAAGTACCTACCATCTTACTATCACCAATTCCATTGACGCCAAATCTAGTAGTTCATACAGCGTCGTTAAATAACCGAAAAAGAAGTACGTTCACTGGGCAGGGCATGGTTGCGCCCCACGGTCAGATAAGATGCAGCAGATAAAAAAGAGTCCCTGTTTTGTGGGCATAGTTGCGCCCCGTTCCCATCAGGCAGAGAAAAGGGCATGGCATAGTTCCGCCCCGATGAAATAGGTAGAGAAAAAGACATTACGGGAACTCGAGCCTCGTAATCAACCAACCTTACTGATTTCTTATTCGATTTAATATTCATTATCGATACGTTAAAATGAACACCATGAAGTTGGCAGTACTTTATTAGCTGACATATTCGAATGATGAGTCGTTGGGATATGGGGCCTTAGCAATCTTGACATTTTTTTTAGTGATTTTCACACAGTCTTTGGCGTATAGTGAGGTTAATTTAAAATGAATGTTACGTTTAGAGAAAAGGGTAAAGAGTTAATAACTCACAGTGGTTCTAATTTTCGATTTGCGAAACCCTGCACAGTAAGGTTAAGATATCGGCGTACAAACAAAAAATGCAGTTCATTTATTGTGTCTGATCGATAAAAAAGTGTTATTTTAAGTAGCAAAATTGATCATATGCTACCTGATTTAAGTGCAGCTACCACTATGATATTTTACGTACGCTTAATTAATTTATTTTATGACTGGCCTTAGCTCTGCCAGATTAAATAAATAAATTATTATTAAATTAAATTATACCCATCGGGGCGCAACTATGCCATGTCCATTCTGCTACCTGACTTCTTCGGGGCGCAACTATGCCATGTCCTTTGTGCTACCTGATTTCTTCGGGCCGCAACTATGCCATGTCCTTTGTGCTACCTGATTTCTTCGGGGCGCAACTATGCCATGTCCATTCTGCTACCTGACTTCTTCGGGGCGCAACTATGCCATGTCCTTTGTGCTACCTGATTTCTTCGGGGCGCAACTATGCCATGTCTAGGCTTCCCAGTTGACCGCGGGGCGCAACTATGCCATACCGCGTTCACTGCGCGAGATCATCCCACATGTCACGTGACAGCGAGGGCGTTCACGGAAGATGGTAACTCAGTGAAGGCTGTGGATAAAATACGGTGATGAACGACAAATTTATAAGTTGTTTTACGAAATCTGCTACATAGATAAGACATATGAGAATACCATTTCAGATGCTGATCAATGATGATGCCCAGATATGTCACAGTTACAGTTTCTTCCAAAGGGAAACATTTGCAATTAAAAACAGAAGAACTACAATTATGTAATTACTAAACTTAAATTACAACGACGATTTAAAAAATTGTATAGAAGAGTACATTGTGTTCTAGGCTGGAGGATACAGAGCCTTCCCGACGCTTGCGATGTTCGGAATGTGTGTGTGGATGTTTTATTTATATTTATGCTCGACCATGCTGAAATGTAGTAATTATACACCTGGTAGCAGTCCTTTAATGCATGTCATTAAAGTACACCTACTCATTAAAGTACAGGTGTTCAGCCAATGACAACTCAGCTTACAGGTGTTCAGCCAATGACAAGTCAGCTTTGTAACGTTATAAAACCGCAAGTATCGATTATTCTCGGATATGGAATCGAAAGAGAATTAGCGAAAAGTCACGGAGGCTGGAAATCCAATACTGTCGCAGAAGGTTATGTTCTGTTGCTATAATAATTAGCGTTAATTGTAAATAATATTCAAATAAATTCAATTTGTCATCTCGTTTTTCAATGTCGAATTCAATAATGAAGGTTATATCAAGCTTAACGGGATTACATCAAGGTCAATGACATTATTGTTCCTCGGAAAAAATCAATACTTTCGCGTCTGCGCACATCTCACAATTCACGACCTAGAACAAGGTCACTTCCGATCTTGTCAGATACAAATAAAATGGTCCACACCTGTGGAGTAACGGTCAGCGCGTCTGGCCGCGAAACCAGGTGGCCCGGGTTCGAATCCCGGTCGGGGCAAGTTACCTGGTTGAGGTTTTTTCCGGGGTTTTCCCTCAACCCATTACGAGCAAATGCTGGGTAACTTTCGGTGCTGGACCCCGGACTCATTTCACCGGCATTATCACTTTCATATCATTCAGACGCTAAATAACCTAGATGTTGATACAGCGTCATAAAATAACCGAATAACCCAAATAAAATGTATACATCTGAATAATTTCAAGTTAGTAATATGGTCGAGCATAAAAAGTCGTAAGAAACTCGCCTATAATGGTAATTAAGACGCTCGTATGAATATGAATATCCATACTTGCGTCTTAATTACTATCATTATAGGCTCGTTGCATAATGTACTATTTTATTATTAACAGCATGCCTCATTATAATAGTTCAACTTTCGTTTTACAATTAACTATTAGTAAAATACAATAACAAACTATTATTAGGTTACATTACTACGTACAAATGGTGTATGTATGTGTGTGCGTGTGTGTGTAAAATTACAGTTTGAATGTCCGATTGTTACTCTTAAAAATTAGTTGTGTCAGTGTAGGTGTTAATATACATATCAAAGCATATTATGAAGCACTCTGATTTGTAGATTTTATCTTAGTACTTCCAGACTTTTATCAATAATGACTGAATAAAAAATATGAACGAATTGCAACTAAATTTGACTGGCGTGACGTTGATTTTATTTCATTAGAACATGCGATATTATGTACTCGTAATGGCACGTTCACTTGTAACTATAATAATAGCCGGCGTTTAAAAAAGGAACGCTCCAGAATTACATATTCTATAACTAGCGGTGAACAGCGTTTAGAATAGGGCCTCATAAATTTTCTTTGTTCGGGAAACAAGTGGGAAAGTGAATGCACATGCTGATGAAGGCATTTTATTTTGTACGGTGGAGGTGATTTATTAGATGTCATGTCTAGCACCTCAGAGCCATTCAGTACATAAATGGGAGGTCATTTGTAGGGGAAATACTGTGGAGGTATTATCATGACAGTTGGAAGTATAGCTTGACCAATATTTCTTGCCTTCGTGGCTTGACATATCTGACAAGTAGTGAATAAAAGCTGTGTCCATGTCCTTCTCTCATATGGCAAAGTCTAAGCGCCCAACACTAAAATAGAGAGAAAAATTCGAGGTCTTTGTGTAGTTTACGCCATACTCGGTAAGTTTTCGTTTATTATTATTATTATTATTATTATTATTATTATTATTATTATTATTATTATTATTACTTACTGGCTTTTAAGGAACCAGTAGTTTCATTGCCGCCCTCACATAAGCTCGCCATTGGTCCCTATCCTGAGCAAGATTAATCCAGTGTCTACCATCAAATCCATATTAATATTATCTTCCCATCTACGTCTCGGCCTCCCCAAAGGTCTTTTTCCCTCCGGCCTCCCAACTAACACTTTATATGCATTTCTGGATTCGCCCGTACGTGCTACATGTCCTGTCCAGCTCAAACATCTGGATTTAATGTTCCTAATTATGTCAGGTGAACTATACAATGCGTGCAGCTCTGCGTTGTGTAACTTTCTCCATTCTCCTGTAACTTCATCCCTCTTAGCTCCAAATATTTTCCTAAGAACCTTATTCTCAAACGCCCTTAATCTCTGTTCCTCTCTCAAAGTGAGAGTCCATACAGAACAACCGGTAATATAACTGTTTTATAAATTCTAACTTTCAGATTTTTTGACAGCAGACTAGATGACAAAAGCTTCGCAACCGAATAATAACACGCATTTCCCATATTTATTCTGCATTTAATTTCCTCCCGAGTCATTTATATTTGTTACTGTTGCTCCAAGATATTTTAATTTTTCCACCTCTTCCAAGGATAAATCTCCAATTTTTATAGTTCCATTTCGTACAATATTCTGGTCACGAGACATAATCATATACTAGTCTTTTCGGGATTTACTTCCAACTCTATCGCTTTACTTGCTTCAACTAGAATTTCCGCGTTTTCCCTAATCGTTTGTCGATTTTCTCCTAACATATTCAAGTCATCCGCATAGACAAGAAGCTGATGTAACCCGTTCAATTCCAAACCCTCTGTGTTATCCTGAACTTGCCTAATGGCTTATTCTAGAGCGAAGTTAAAAAGTAAAGGTGATAGTGCATCTCCCTGCTTTAGCCCGCAGTGAATTGGAAAAGCATCAGATAGAAACTGGCCTATACAGACTCTGCTGTAAGTTTCACTAAGACACATTTTAATTAATCGAACTAGTTTCTTGGGAATACCAAATTCAATAAGAATATTATATAAAACTTCTCTCTTAACCGAGTCATACGCCTTTTTTAAATCTATGCATAACTGATGTACTGTATCCTTATACTCCCATTTTTTCCCTAATATCTGTCGAATACAAAAAATTGATCAATAGTCGATCTATTACGCCTAAAACCATACTGATGATCCCCAATAATTTCATCTACATATGGAGTTAATCTTCTCAAAAGGATATTCGACAAAATTTTGTACGACGTCAACAAAAGTGATATTCCTATCAAAAGTGATATTATTATTATTATTATTATTATTATTATTATTATTATTATTATTATTATTATTATTATTATTATTTCTTTCGCAACATAGGGAAGTAGTCTTTCGTGGTCTTAGACTTACTAGTTTAAACCATGCATCGTTAACTTTTTAAAGACAGTAAAAATCCTTAAAGTTGGCTCCTTCGAAAGGGAATTAAAATCTGAAAACTCATGTAGATTCGTGGGAGACAAAAGAATCAATTCCTGGATTGACATATATCTAGGCAATATTTTCCTTTCATTTTTCGCCTACGTCAAAATTCATATCTGCTAGCCACCATTCCTGTCTGATCGCTGCTCCTGTTAAGAATGGTCCACAATAAACCAGAACGAGGACGGAAAGCGGAGGGCGTGAACGTGAAGATTTTTTATTAAAAATAAACCGAGAACAGAAACGGCTGTGCATATCGATGTTTTTCAATGTAAAGTCGATATTACGCACTCTGATGTTTGTGTATAATTGACCAGTGGCATTCTCTCATGAGTACAAGCCAGCCAACATGAACACAGGTTAACCAACTTCAGCATTTAAGACACGGAATATATTCACGTAGCATATTACATAGAAAGTGATTCTACTGCATTTAGAGGCAATGAATGGACAAGATATTACGTATGTCACGACCTCGTTGCTACAAAATATACAACGACCAAATAGCTTTTCGATGACGACAGAATGAATCTAGAAGGCCAGCGTTTCTCAAACTTTTCTGAAGTGGGGACCACTTTTTTAAGTTAGAACAGTTCCGCGGACTACCTTACTCTTGTTCCCTTCGAAAGTAAATTTATAATTTTGTAGCATATTTTAATAGCCTACCAATATACTTATATTTTAAATTAGAATTAATTAATCAAAATTAATTTAATTAAATTAATTTTATATTAGTATTAGCTAATTAAGTTAATGTTAATAGAAGAAAATGTATTTTCGTTTTTTTTTAATAATTCAAGGCTATTAGAGTTTGGATAATCTTTAACTTATTAACTAAAAAATAAATAAATGTTGGTACTCACATTAGTGAGATGAATGAGCCTGTCGATTCTTACACAGTTGTTCTAGGCCTATATTTAAATGACTAGATTTTATTTCTTTAATGGCACTAGAATCATTGATATCAATATCTTCACACACAGCTTCTGAACTATTAGCAGAGCCTAAATGAAGCGTATCATCACGTTCCTTTCTTTTCAAAGATCCGGATCGAAGCCAGTTTTTCAGTATGTATAATGGGCACTATTTAACAGAGACATGGACAACTACTAGCGTGTACCACATAAGAAAGATTTAACGTTATAAATACATGAAATGATTCGGTACTTTGGCCCTCTGTAATGAATTCGAGTGGTCCCTGGCTGGGTTACAGGTGCAGCACCAGAAGTGCAGGGAAAAGATGGCGAGAAACACCACGTTCATAGTGCTTTAAACCCTCTTTTGTTGCCGAGAGTAGAGTGGGAAGTCAATAGACGGATAAGGTAATAAATTTCATAAAATGTCAGTACGGGGAGAAAAAGTGAAAGCGATTACCATGTGTCATTTCCAATCTCTGAGATTTTCAGCTATAGTGTGATATGCAATTCGTTTGAATTTTATTTTTTCTTCTGTCTTTTTTGAAGGACCACAAGGTCAGACCTCGAGGACCACAGGTGCTCCGCGGACCATAGTTTGAGAAACGCTGTAGTAGGCAGTAGGCTGTGATCGGAAACGATAACGGCAAAGTTAAAACTTGACCAACTGTTCATTCCCGTTCCCGGGCTCCGGCAAGCTTCTTATTAATTATGAATGCTTACATTTAAATTCATTTATTTAAACAATTTTTCCGTTCTCATTCTCGTTGTCGTTTCCGGTTTATTGTGAACCAACCTTTACCACTGGTCTCTCATCCAGGCGGTCTGGGTTCGACCCCCTGCGGTTGTGATGGAATTTATGACGGGCGAAGACGTTGCAGAGAGTTCTTCTCATGGTACTCCACCTTCCTCATTTCACTTAACACCTCCGATAGTTAAAAGTCATGGGAAAAACCAGGTTATGAACCGACTAAACCGGAAGCAACGTTCTGTTGCTCTCTTTCTGAGCTCTGTTGCCACATAGTGGCGCGAGATTCAAAGCGTGTTCAGCGTTTGTCACCGATATGTTTAAAATAACTACTGTCTATAGTTCTCAGTAACACTATCCACAATATTAGTAATTAAAATTACTGTTTTTAAGAAAGCACGAGCTAATGACGCTGGTACGAAATGCGACTCGTAATGCACGTGGTACTGCAAATGAACTGGGAAGTTTGGCTACGCTGTCTCCGTGATTCCGTTGCCAGATTTTCGTTAGCAGATGACATTTTCACGTGAAGTCCAATGAAAAGCTCCGTTCTTCCTTTCCCTCCAACCCCGCACACTCAACGTGTCATCGCCAGGCTTCGAGACTTCGGACCCGATAGAGCTGTTCAGTGGGAAATCCGCATAACGGCGTACTGAGTATAGTGGTAAAGCGTATAGTGGGTGGGGGTACTGTAGAATGAATGCCAACAAATACGCAAAGGAAAACGCTCTGGATTTGAAGGTTCTGACGAATAATTTGGTTTTCATACAAACTGTGTTTGAAACTATTACACGGTTAGAAAAGTCAAAGCAAGATATGCCGGAAGCCCTCAAATTAATTTAGAAAATGATGCAGAGAATTAATGAGACACCAAGTATACCGGTTACTGAACGTGTAAAATAGAAGTGGAAATCAATTTTATGTAAAAATAACGGATATGGAACATTGTGTAACATAAACACCAAATTAGTGGACATAGATTTACCTGAGAATAAAGGACTGTCTCTTAGAGACTGCAATGATGTTAGGTTTCTTCGTTTTGCTTGTATCACGTCATGCGACGTAGAACGCAGCTTTCTACAGTACAAACTTTGGCAGATAACAGAAAAAGATTTACGTTTATAGTAGGTACATTGCAATTCGGTACTGCACCTGCACTTCCTAAAGACGACCAATAGGATAAATAAAAAAAAAATAAAATTGCTGCATGCTTATTTCCACCATTAACACTGTGTATAATTAAACACAAATGCTTATAAAAGACAGGAGAATAAATGCTTTTCACATTTTTTGACATTGTCATTGTGTAATGTATATTTACTTTCAGAATGTACATATGTGTGTGTTTCCCCATACTACCGTACTCTACTCTAAATAGCAACGTTGTTACCTCAACACATCTGTATCTACCTGCAGCGAGTCAACAACCTATAGTGCATGCACAGTAAACTTATTGTATCGGGTCCAAAGTCTCGAAGCCTGGTCATCGCTGTACAGGCTACCCCTCTAACCCGCACTTTCCTCTCGCCCTGCCAACTACTTCCTGTTTAGTCGGTTCATAACCTGGCTTTTAGTATAGTAGGCAGTAGGATGCAATCGGAAACGAGAACGGCAAAGTTAAAACTTGACCAACTGACCATTCCCATTCCCGGGCTCCGGCAAGCGTCTCGTTAATTGTGAATGCTCACATTTAAATACATTTATTTAAACAGTTTTTCCGCTCTCATTCTCGTTGTCGTTTCCGGTTTATTGTGAACAAACCTTAATCACTGATCTCTCATCCAGGCGGTCTGGGTTCGACTCTCCCGCGGTTGTGATGGAATTTGTGGCGGGCGAAGACGTTGCAGACGGTTCTTCTCGTGGTACTCCACCTTCCTCATTTCACTTAACACCTCCAATAGTTAAAAGTCATGGGGCTAGTACGGGTACCCGACGCAGATAAAGGCCTGCGATTTAAGGACTTGGGATTTCGGACCCTGGAGCTAAGACAGGATGGCCCGCCTGCCAGCAGCGTATTCGCGAATACCACATGGGCCATCTGTCGGACTGGAACAATAATGGCATAATAATGTGGATTCAGTCCCGATCTGGTCCTCGCAAAGACAGTCTACCACCACCTGTCATCTTATAGGGGTTACAAATGTCTCAACCTCGGAATAGTGATATGCGTTACAAGAGCGGTGTGTTGAAGTTTTCATGTTCGAGGAAAAGTTTGAAAAAGCGAAACGTAGTTGAGCTTTTTTAATTTCCGAGAATTGAAAGAAAACATACCGCTCGTGTATCGTACATTATTTTGTGCGAAGATCGTTTATTACATACCTGAAAGAGGAATTTCTAATTAGTTGCAATGAAATCTCCATCTTGGTTTCTGTTCAATGACGGCAAATTTGCAAAACAAAAATATCTATCTCCAACATTGTTGCTTTAAAATGTTTTCTGTGTTTACTATATTCCAGCAGGCCGTGATATACGTCTGTCTTTTTTTTTTCCCCAGTCTATGATGAGTCTGGAATCTTGTTGATTTTTTCACGGCTTCCTTAATGTTACTTGCATCACGAATGCAAGTGTACATCATTGTGATAAGTAGTGTCATGTATACTATTAATCTCGTACTGTCGTAGACGATCTCTGTATGTTGTCAAGGATGAATTGATAATATATGACTAGTAGTAATAAGTTGCTGGTCATAAATAGCCTCACGAATAGTTGAATTGGCGTGGAGATGTATGTAAATCACATAAACTATTATTTAGTTTGTTATTTTTCAGCACTGGAATTAAAATATAGGCTAATATCAACTTATTTTGTTCCACCACTTTACTGAATATACATCTGTGTTCGCCAACATGCCAAATTTTTGGACAAAATTAATGTGTTACAGCGAGGCGGATTCTTGAGCGGCAAGTCAGTTGCGGCTTGCTTCATATACAGGGTGATTGACGAGGAGTACCGCCACTTACGAAGAATATTCCCGAAGACATTGTGAGCAAAAAAGTTGTATAAATATGGGTCTTATTCTCAATATTTTGAGAGTTGCACTAATTTGAAGTTGTTAAAAAAATCCTTTTTCTTCTTTTGTTTTAAGGGTAAAAGAATATTACAATTAGAGAATGAACTATTCAGAAGTATTAATTTCTTTAATTGGCTAGTGTTCTGAAGCTAAAAATGTGTTGTGAATTCCATAGTTGATTCGTACAGAAATGTTGTTTCAATTTTAAACCAGAAAATTACATTTTTCTTACGCATTTATCACAACAATTGTTATAAATCGCGTCATTTTCGTAACTCTTTAAGACTGCACATTAGAATGCAAAATTGAACTGCAAAAAATTTAAGTTGCTAGATGTCGTGACCTGTTACAATTTTTGTGATAAGTGTGAAAGAATAATGTACTTTTTAGACAAAAATTGAAAAAAAAATCTATACAAAGCAACTAAGGAATTAACAACAAATTGTTAGCTTCATAATACTAGCCAATTAAAGAAAGTGTAGGCCTACTTCTGAATACAGACGTGGACAAATTATTAGCAAAATTGAAGATTTGTATTATATATTTTTACAAAATATGATTCTTCAATTTAGACTACAGTTGACATTTTTGTGTATTTCAAAATTATTAGCAAAATTGAAGATTTGTATTATATATTTTTACAAAATATGATTCTTCAATTTAGACTACAGTTGACATTTTTGTGTATTTCAAAATTATTAGCAAAATTGAAGATTTTTATTATATATTTTTACAAAATATGATTCTTCAATTTAGACTACAGTTGACATTTTTGTGTATTTCAAAATTATTAGCAAAATTGAAGATTTTTATTATATATTTTTACGAAATATGATTCTTCAATTTAGACTACAGTTGACATTTTTGTGTATTTACAAATTATTAGCAAAATTGAAAATTTGTATTGTATACTTTTCAAAATTTAACTCCTCAGTTTGGACTACATTTGGTATTTTTGCATATTTACAAATTATTAGCATAACTGAAGATTTTTGTTTTATATTTTTACAAAATTTGACTCTTCAATGCAGTTGACATGTTTGCTAATTTACAAATTATTAGCAAAATTGAAGATTTTTATTATATATTTTTTACAAAACTTGACTCTTCAATTTAAACTACAGTTGACATTTTTGCATATTTCAGTCTACTGTAAGGATGGAAATATGCAAAATTGTCAACTGTAGTCTAAATTGAAAAGTCAAATTTTGTAAACAGAATTATCATAAAAATCGTCAATTTTGTTAATAATTTGTCCACGTCTGTAGTTCATTCTCTATTTGTAATATTCTTTTATCTTTAAAACTAAGCAAGAAGGTATTTTTAACAGCTTCAAATTAGTATAACTCTGAAAATACTGACAATAGGACATGTTTATGACATTTTTTGTTCAAAATTTTTTCGGGAATATGCTCCGTAAGTGGCTGTAACTCCTCGTGTATCACCCTGTAGGGGAGACTGTTGTACCTTTGAACACTTTTCACATTTTATTTTTTTTAATTTAGAGAAATGAAATTTTTTAAATGAAAAAATGCTTGAAATAATTATTGAAGATTTCTTTACAAGTTCCTGTATGTATTTTCCTGTTTTACAGATCTATTAAGGATAGAAAAAATAAAATGGAGGGATATGTAATGTGTTCCAAGGTACAACAGGATCATGTACCTTGGAACATACCCTCTTGTAAGTTGGAACACATGGAATATAGGAGGGAATATAGCTGTAAAAACTGACAATCATATTTAAAATGTATTTGCAATCATAAACCAGAGCAGGCTTCTCTGATTTAGATTTTATTTCCTGGAGAAGCAATAACTGCTTCAACAGCTTTCTTCAAGATATCCGAATCAATTGGAGACCTCTTTAATTCTAGACTTACTTCGTGACATGATCTTAAAATAAAATAAAAACAAAAACCGATAGTATCGTGTAATTTGAAACATGTTCCATGGTACAAGATGTTTTGTGTTCAAAGTACAAGAGGGTGCACGTTTAAACAAATATGGCTCCGAAAACTAGAGAGTCAAATAAATCATGGAAATTAAAATATGTTATTACTCACCAGATGATAGGGAACACACCGTACTTGAAATATATTAACAAATGCAATCTGGTTGCGTGTTAGAAAACCTACATCAATGAACGAAATGTTTACTTTTGGTACTAAAAAAACTTCTTTTGTCTACGGAACTCACACTTTGCAATAAATCAAACTGAAACTACGGCCAGAGCTACTTAGCGGCTTTCTCTACAATCTACTTAGCTTTGAGTCCTCTAGGTAGCAGCAAAAATTAAAAAACAAAAAATGTTCAAAGGTACACTATGCTAAAGGTACAACAGTCTCCTCTATATCACTACTTTGTTTAAATAAATTATTATTCTTCATTAGTCCAGGGTGAAAATAAAATAAGCATTATTACAAATCATATAATTCTTGTTACAAGTATTGGTCTTTTTTTTCTTCTTGGAAAAGTCTCAGGTTGTAGATATTGTAGAGAGCTGTATACAAGGGTCTATTGTTATTCTGATTGTAATTGTAGCATTAATTAGTGTTTTTTTTTTCAGGCTGTGCTTTTGTTACCTACACATCTAAACAGTGTGCCATAAATGCAATCAAGAACATGCATCACTCACAAACAATGGAGGTAAGATTACCATATCAGTATATTAACGAGTCTCATGTTTTGTCATTTCACAATACTCGCTTGCTAGGCACCCATGAAAGATGTAGGTGTGGTAATTTTATGCTTGCGAACGAGTTTTGCAGATGCTCTTGTACTTTCATTGAAAGTTGTTATTGAACTGTTACAATATGCTTTGCATACTTCCACTCGGTAATGAGTAGACTTCGTGGAATTGCCACGAGAATCGCAAAGTTTACTGCGCACGCAGTATAGACTGTATGAGAAGGGGGCGTGCAAAGGATGGAGTATGCCTCTAATGTAAACACTGAACAGTATACTGCGGTTACAATAAAACCTGTGTCCTGCATTCAAGAAATATAATGAATGATCATTGAAGTAGGAAATGTCTAAACATGTAAATACACAATTATTTTATAGTGAGATATATTAACTCTTAAAATTTAATGTAAGATACTCACATCATCGTTGAATAAGTGCATTGCAGTGAAGAGATACGTACATTTTGAACGACTGCAAAGTAACCTCCCTGATGGTCACTTAAACAGTTTTTATATTGGGAAAATGTACGTTAGACATCACACGATGTAATACTTACACATTTGAAGAACGGAAAGTCACTACTTTTTAGTACACCAACTTCAGGTGTCTTGTCGTGACCTGATGGTACATCATTTATAATACGAAGTTGTTAATGGACAAAATTTTTAGCAATAATGTTTCTCAACTTACATTTCACTTTTTTCTGAGATTAGTGAATTGTTATTTTGGATAACGGTTTGTGATACTTTATCTACTATATTAAAGGCTTCTGAGAGTTGTAGTTTAGACGATTCTAACAGGATGATGCTTTTGGACACGATTTTAAAATTAGAATCAATGAACAGAATATCTTCCAATAGCTGTTCAGAAGGCAATTACTTTACAGCTGCAACAGCGGAACTGTCTGTGCTATCCAATGCATCAATTACCTCCATTATTTTGCCGTAATGTTCTGCATAATAATTAACAGCATCCAACCACGTTCCCCAACGGGTCAAGACTGGCTGCGGGGGTAAGGGTATTCCAGGGGCAATTATTTGGAACAGCAACACTCTCATTGTAGCATGTTTGATTGAATTCTTGTCTGCACTGAACAGATGTTAAGCTTTCACTATTCCAACCACAGTAATGCAAAAACAAGTGCTTACATAGGTATACATTAGCTGTAGCTGCTCTATCTATTTGGACCGGTCACATCTCTTAACATGAACTGCTTATACTACGAGACCGGGCGGTCGCTCACCTCCTCAATACTACCGTACACCGACAACCTGATTGCATGCTGCGTGTGGCAATTCAACGAAGTCTGGTAATGAGTTTTGGAATAATATTCTGGGGAAATTCCACAGATAGTAACAGTATATTCCTACTACAAAAAAGAGTAATTAGAATAATGATAGGTGCCAAATCTAGGGAATCGTGTAGGACTATTTAAAAAAAGTCTACTATATGCAGGTTTGGAAGTAAACCCCGAAAAAACAAAGTATATGATTATGTCTCGTGACCAGAATATTCTACGAAATGGAATTGTAAAAATTGGAGATTTATCCTTCGAAGAGGTGGAAAAATTCGTGTGTTGCTTGTTGAGTTTATGGAACCGGGGACTGCGATCAATGCAGCTGTTTATGTCAGACTTTACGACGACTGGGAGAGCCATTCAAAACAAAAGAAGAGGCACGCTGACTTCTGATTCATGGCAGCGCTCACCCTCAAAGTGCTGCTGTGACTCAACAGCTTCTTCAGCAATATAGATGGGAAGTGTTTGAACTCCTGGCATATAACCCCGACGTAGCGCCCAGCGACTTCCACCTCTTCCCTGAACTGAAGAAGGCGGACAAAGGACCAGACTAATTATATTTCTTACTGTTGCTCCAAGTCAAACTCACTGGCGGCAACATTCAATGACGAGGAGATTGGAAAGCCCGTCCTCAGATAAGACAAATGCCTCGATCTTCAGGGTGATTTTGTCGAAGAGTAACCATGTTTGTGCATAACTTTTGGTAATAAATTATTTTTTTTTATTTACACTTGTCTTTTTTTATGGACCACTGGAGATTGAAAAACAAACAGCCCTCTTAGTTTGTTTAAAATAAATATTTGAAATCTGCTCTTTCTTTTTGAATAGCACTGTACAATACATTGTGTTGTATTGTATTCTATGGTATTCATACATTGCTTACAGCTAGAATAGTAAAAAAACTTTGTACTATTATAAAGTCTTAATTTATAGTCACAGTCTAGATTAAATATATACAGACGAGATTTACAATATTGTCTACTAGTACAACAGAAAATTTTAGTATCAATTTCATGAAGTGTTGTTGAATGTCATGAATTCACCTGCAGAATAGAAGGCGTGAGAAATTAGGTACTTCTTTAATTTTGCCCTAAATAATCTTATGTTTTGAGTTTCATTTTTATATCGATAGGGAGGCTATTAAAAATTGTTACTGTCATATAACACACTCCTTTTTTGATAGCATGATAGACTTGCCGATGGAGTATGGAAGTCATTTTTTTGACGTATATTTATGCTATGAACTGTTGAATTAGTTACAAAGTTTTCACTATTACATACGAGGAAGATTATTAATGAAAAGATATACTGAGAAGCCATGGGCATTATTTGTAGTTTTTTGAAAATAGTCCTACATGATTCCCTACATTTGGCACCTACTACTATTCTAATTACTCTTTTTTGTAATAGAAATATATTGTTACTATCTGTGGAATATCCCCAGAATATTATTCCAAAACTCATTACCGAGTGGAAGTATGCAAAGTATATTGTTTTTAAGGTATTGATATTTACTATCTTTTGCATAGCTCTAATAGCAAAACAAGCTGAATTTAGTTTGGGGGTAATTTCTTTAATATGATTTTTCCAATTTAACACATTATCTATTTTTAAGCCAAGAAATTTGGTTGTTGTTGTTTCTAATAGGGATCTATTATTAATTATTGCGCTAGAAATTTGCGACGTTGAATTTGGACAGGATTTAAATTGAATTATGTTAGTTTTGTAATACAATTTAATACCAATTTATTGACTGAGAACCAGTCACATATTTTGAAGAGAATTTCCTCTGTTGAAGACTGGAATGTGTTGGAGTTATTGGCTGTAATTAGTATACTTGTGTCATCTGCAAATAATATGGGATGACCTACATCTTTTATTAGGGGGGCAAGATCATTTATAAACACTAGAAAAAGTAGGGGACCTAATATTGATCCTTGAGGAATTCCATTATTAATAGTTCCCCATGTCGAGGCAGATTTCATAGTTGTATTGATTTCAACTTTCTGTTTCCTATCTGTTATACACAGCGTAAAATTTGTTTATTGTAAGGTTTATATGATTAACCGACACATACTATGTTCGTTATTATGATATTATGGGGAAGTTTTGTGAGATCTCAACGTTACACAAAGGAAAGAGTGTATAAAGTGCATTACTATTTTAAAATAAAACATTATCGTGATATTAGTGAACCCTTCAATTGTTACGTCTTATTAAAAAAACCGGAAATGTTATAGTTGTGTTTGTTAATTTATCTGTTCTTAAAACATGGAACAAAATAGCTAAGAGTGTAGTCTTGTTAAAGTCCAAATTTAATATGTTTATTTTTCAGGGGTGCTCATCACCGCTGGTAGTTAAATTTGCTGATACACAAAAAGAAAAGGATCAGAAACGATTACAGCAAATGCAAGCAAATCTATGGAACCTAGCAGGAGTAAACATGGGGCCACAGTACCTCACGGTAAGTCAACTACAAATTACAAAATAATTTTTTTTTCATAATCATCCTTAACTATACCGGTACATATTAAATGTGGAACTTGGAACTCAACCATGATAAAAGGTATTTGAATTAATCTTGCTCTAAAGAAACTACAACCATGTAAACTGAGTGATAACCTAATTTTTACTCCCTTTTACCATGTCTGATCTGTGTGTTTAATCTACCTACCTAACCTACCTCTGTACCTACTGATCTTTCTACCTACCTCTCTGTCTGTCCAATGTTTCCAAACTGTCCATTCATCCGTCCAGGCTCTCTGCCTACCTGACCAGTCGATCCACCTACCCATCTATCCGTCAAATCTGTCTATTTGTCCATCTATCTGTCGATCCATTCGTCCATCCATCTATCCATCTCTATCTGCTTATTCCTTTCTTCCTTCTATTCACTTTCTTATTCTATAAATTGTAATACCTAAAAAAAAAATCTTCCCCCCCCCCCAATGCCACCAGGTTGTCTTTTCGACATTTCTGGTCTTCTCTCCTGGCCGTGGCTTAGTTGTTCTGAGGTTGGGGCGCCTGGAAGGTGGAGTTACATTACCCCGATGATGTGATAGGATGATTATGATAATGTGGTGCCAGGAGAGGTCTTAAATCTAAACTTAACCTAAATTCCAAACCATGGACGAACACAGGAATAATCCCCTTTAAGGAAAAATTCCTATGCTCTAGCCGGGAATCGAATCCGGGACCTCATGAACTATAGCCAGGAGATTTAAAATAATGGAGATAATTATTACAGTTGTCTGAACACTGTTTATTGATAAAATAATAAAATAAATAAAATAGGTTAGAAACCATACATGTTTCGGGGGCTGTGCTCCCCCATCATCAGTGGTTGTACCACGACTGCAACAAGAGAATGGAATGTATAAAGATCTTGAATATACTACAAAATTATAAAATTTATAAAATACAAAGTCTAAGATAACATCGTTAAAAAGTAAAATGATCCAATGTATTGAATTGAAATTTCATTGTAAACTTAATTAAGAATGAATTTGAAGAATAGTTATTAAATATTTTTAAATGATATCTTATAGAAGAAATATATATAATATAATTCTGATAATACAATGTATAAATCTTAAGTAATACTGATGATGACCCAAGAATAATATTAAAATATCAAAGTATTATTTTAACATTATTCTTGGGTCACCATCAGTATGGTTTCTAACCTATTTTATTTATTTTATTATTTTTATCAATAAATAGTGTTCAGACAACTGTAATAATTATCTCCATTATTTTAAATCTTAACTTATGAACACTGTTGTATTTCGACCTTCTAAGTATTTAATTATAGCCAGAAGCTCTGACCACTAGACCATGAGGCTGGTCAAAAAAATCAATATAGAGCTTCTCAAGGAAATTCATGTTTTCATTATCTCTGATAGGCCTACCGAATACTTCTAGGGACAAATGTACAATTACTACAACTACAACTATTACCGGGCGGCCGGGTAGCTCAGTTGGTAGAGCAGCTGGCTACGGACTGAAAGGTCCGCGGTTCGATCCCAGGTGGTGACAGGATTTTTTCTCGTTGCCAAACTTTCAGAACGGCCCCGAAGTTCACTCAGCCTCCTATAAAATTGAGTACCGGGTCTTACCCGGGGGTAAAAGGCGGTCAGAGCGTGGTGCCGACCACACCACCTCATTCTAGTGCCGAGGTCATGGAAAGCATGGGGCTCTACCTCCATGTCCCCCAAGTGCTTTCATGGCATGTTGCGGGGATACCTTTACCTTTACCTTTTACAACTATTACCACTACTACCACTACTCCTGCTTCTGCTGCCACCTACTATCAATCACTATTGCCACTACTACGACCACCACGACTGCTACTATTGTGACCATGACCATCACTACCACTACCATCACTACTGTTAGTACGACTATTAAGTTACTACTGCTACTACTACTACTACTACCACCACCACCACCACCACCACCACCACCACTACCACTACCACTACTACTACTACTACTACTACCACTACTACTACTACTACCACTACTACTACTACTACTACTACTACTACCACTACTACTACTACTACCACTACTACTACTACCACTACTACTACTACTACTACCACCACTACTACTACTACTACTACTACCACTACCACTACTACTACTACTACTACCACTACTACTACTACTACTACTACTACTACTACCACTACCACTACTACTACTACCACTACTACTACTACTACTACCACTACTACCACTACTACTACTACTACTACTACCACTACTACTACTACTACCACTACTACTACTACTACCACTACTACTACTACTACTACCACTACTATTACTACTACCACTACTACTACTACCACTACTACTACTACTACTACTACTACTACCACTACTACTACTACTACCACTACTACCACTACTACTACTACTACTACCACCACTACTACTACTACTACTACTACTACCACAACTACTGTCTGTCCCAGTGGTTATACGGCAGGGCTGTCAAAACGGGGAAAATTACGTGACAGTTACTTAATGGAGCTCTTTTCTTTAAATTTTAAACAGTTGAATAGTATTATATAGACTTCCAATTCCGTACAGAAATTATTTTCAGGAAAGCATAACAACCCAGCCACTAGTCTTTACAGAGGGGCCAGAAGAAATGGGTGAGGGAAACAGGGATGCGACAGAACCACTCGGACGGGCAGTACTGTTATGACTACCATTACTACAATCACTACCGGTACCACTACTACTTGAACACGATCACTGCTACTACCATTGTTACTACTGCCACTAGTACAAGAGGGTTAGCTCTTGCACTGCTACTGCCTTTCCACACGCCACCACTCAGTTTCATGAGGACAAATCTTAATATTGTAGTATTGTGTTGCAACTTTCCCTTGGAACAGTTAATTTTCTTAGCATTGTTGATTATTTGACAGGTGTTATACTTAGAATGTCCTTACATAATACCGGTACTAATATCTTTTAATATTTCTATAAATTTTAAATGTTGATTTTCGTAAATAGTAAAATGTTATAATGTACGAATAACTGCTTTATGTGAATTTGTTTTAACTTTAATAAATTAGTATTATAATAAAAATTATAATTAATAAATGAATTTACATATAATTTATTAATTAGGCATGTAGTAATGATTTTATTTATTTGTGCCATTCGAATATTACTTACTGGCTTTTAAGGAACCCGAAGATTCATTGCCCCCCACACATAAGCCCGCCATCGGTCCCTATCCTGAGCAAGATTAATCCAGTCTCTATCATCATATCCCACCTCCCTCAAATCCATTTTAAAATTATCTTCCCACCTACGTCTCGGCCTCCCCAAAGGTCTTTTTCCCTCCGGCCTCCCAACTAACACTCTATATGCATTTCTGGATTCGCCCATACGTGCTACATGTCCTGCCCATCTCAAGCGTCTGGTTTTTATGTTCCTAATTATGTCAGGTGAAGAATACAATACGTGCAGCTCTGCTTTGTGTAACTTTCTCCATTCTCCTGTAACTTCATCCCTCTTAACCGCAAATATTTTCCTAAGAACCTTATTCTCAAACACCCTTAATCTCTGTTCCTCTCTCAAAGTGAGAGTCCAAGTTTCACAATCATAAAGAACAACCGGTAATATAACTGTTTTATAAATTCTAACTTTCAGATTTTTTGACAGAAGACTAGATGACAAAAGCTTCTCAACCAAATAATAACACGAATGTTAGCTAATGGAAATAAATTTAAACAGCAATGTTATTGATAACATAATAAAAACTGAATTTTTGCAAAACACGTAAAAGAAAGAGAAAGAAAGTATGTGTTGCTTTCCTGATGGCGGTTTCTTTATTTCTCTTTTTCTAGCTTTCTTGAGTCACGTTTCGTCCTTTGTACCTTTTCCTCCCCATACATTATTTGTTTTTATTGACAGGATATCCAGTTCGCCAAAATACGTACCAGTATTTCGTTTTTTGTAACACAGTTCGAAATTAAGTTGGAGGACGTACAGTTACGGTAATTATACATAGGTTGGATAAAAAGTAATGGCAACACTGCTGTCACGTGACGATGGTGCGTTCGAGAGCTGCCAGCTGTGTGCACATGAACAAGGACTGTTAGATGAGTTAGTGCAGCCAGCGGCGACAGTACTCTGTCAATCTACTGCAGTGTGTAGAACGTTGACTTTCATAGGGATAGTGCGAGCTCCCTAAGACCACGTTTACAAAACTAGAGCAACGTTCCTGGATCAAAATTGAAGTGACACGAGGTCGTAGTGCACAAGAATGTTTTCAGGGACTGCGTGAAGCATATGCCGATGCAGTATTGCCATATCGCACAGTGGCACGATGGGTTAAAGCATTCCGGGAAGGTAGAGATTTCGTTCAGGACAATCTCCGTACAGGACGACCCCGCGTGGAGGACAACACAGTTCAACTCCTTGCTTCCCTGTTGGATGGTGATCGCCGATGGACTGCTCGTGAGTTAGCAGCGGAAGTCGGAGTATGTCACAAAACTGTGCTCCACATTCTGCAAGACATTCTGGATTACCGAGGTTTAACAATGGCACCGCTATTCAGTCGCACAGGCCTTGTTGGACCGGTACCAAAGGAAAGATGACGACTTTCTTGGACGAATCGTCGCTATGGACGAAACCTGGGATCGCTCATACGAACCAACCAAACTTGAAACGTCAAACAAATGAATGGAAGCATCCCGGGTCTCCTCGTCCGAAGAAAGTGCGCCCTACACAAAGTGCTGTGAAGGAGATGTTCATTGTGGCGTATGACATTGATGGGGTAATACTGCACCACGCTGTACCTCCAAGGCAGACGGAAAACGCGGACTACTGGAACATCCACCGTACTCACCCGATATGATCCATGCGATTACGATCTTTTCACCAAAGTTAAAGAACCACTGCGAGGGACCCGGCACAATAACACAGATGAACTTATCCGTGCTTTAGGGCGGTCAATACGGAACATCAACAAAGATGGACGCGCTGATGGTGTACGACGCCTTCTAAACATTTGGCAAAAGGTAATAAATAAGGGGGGGGGCGACTATATATAGGGACATCATTTTATTTTTACTAACATTTTTAATATTAACCTGGCTATACCTTTGAATTAACGGATCGAGAACCGGAAACACAGTTTGCTACTCCCTTCCACGACTGGAGTTCGATAATACTGGCGTAAAATACAAACAAATCACTTTACTAGGTACAGGAGGGAAGAAAAGTAGTTCATCCATTTACGTAAACTAGGAAATATCGAAATTTTGAGTTTGATAATTTTCATTAGGTTTTTGTTTAATCAAAATACAGTACTGTATTAACAATAAGTGTTTTTACTCACGAACTGAGCTGTCCATGTGGACGTATTCATTATGCAGTGTATATTATACTGTCTAGAGCACATTAGCGTACACTATAGAGAATGAAGTTAAATTGAAAAAGAATCATAATATGGATATTTAAACACATTTTTGAAAATGGTGGCCGTTCATTTCGATACAGGCTTCAGTTCTTTTGTGCATATTATCGCACTATAGACTATTGCATCTAATTCCAATTATTACCAGTTTCGTCCTCCGTACTATAACTGATGTTGAAATAATTCTGTACCTACTCTATAAAAGAGTACCTTACGTACTGCAAATTCAATCTTCACTTCTGCCCGACCCGCACAGATTACTCAGACATGCTATCTACTGTCCGTCCAAGTGGTTATGTCGCAGGATCGTAGAAAAGAGGGAAATCACGTGACAGTTAATTACTAAACAAGGCCCTTTTATTTAAGTTATTTTAAACAGTTGTATAATATTAAGTAGACGTCCAATTTCTAACAGAAATTAATGTTTTCAGAAAAGATCTAAGACAGCCCAGCCACTAGCCCTTACAGAGGGGCGAGCAGAAGCAAGTGGGGGGAAAATCGGGATGCGACGTAGGTAAACGGACGACAGTACCAGTGCGAAAATATGATTCAATATTGAAAGCTCTTTCGTCACTGGAAAACTCGAACATATATTTCTGAAACATACTATATTCACTAACTCACTGCGGTCCTGGTGTGTGCAGATCAGTTGGAACGTCACTAGTAGAAGGGGTGGGAGTGAAGTACATTCAAAAACTGAGGTACAATAAAAATTGAAGTAAAAATAAAGTGATGTCCTTGTAGAAGGTACATAAATGTTGTACCCTGTGAATAAAGCCATGTCAGAAATATCGATCTGTTGCCATTACTTTTTATCCAACCGTAGTACAAAGGGAGAAAGCCTAGTAATTTCAGTTGGTTGAGCATGGGGTAGAGCAGTGCATTGAACAGGGTGGACCTGGTGTGTCTTTCTGTTCTTGGTGACGTATGTGCTGCAGGCGGATTCTCACTCTTGCCTTGCGCCTACATCATTGCAGCTGCTGCAACAGATTCAGGCGTCACAGGCGGCCGCGGCGACGGCCGGTGCGACCCCCAACGGGCAGCCCCCAGCCAGCGCCGGCCTGTCGGCTTTGTCCACCATGCAGCAGCAGCTTCTGGTGCAGCAGCAGCTTCAAGCGGCGCAGAACTCGGCAGGTCTGTGTGAGTGGCTCTGATCGTGGTGGTAACCTAACCTAACCTTTATATTTCTTACATTTAAGGTATATACACAGTCTACTATATACAGTCGCGAAGCTTGAGGTGATTTTTTGCAAATCTTGTGATAAAGCGCTCCAAGCGGTTAGCAACTAGAAACAATAGACTGTTCACGGTCGACTTTGGACTGTGTCGTATTTCCATCGAGTGCTAAGCTCGTTGCGTATTTCACATTGATGCTTGTGAAATGTTCGTTATTAGTTGTAATGAAAATGTTAATGGCTAAAATACAATAATTGGAATAATAATATTTTACTAGAGACGTAGGAAAATTAAGTTTGTTTTAATGAAATTTATTGATCACGTTTCATTTTCAATTCTGGTGGGATTATTATTGCTTAGGCCTACTTTTTTTTTAAGGATATGTTTTAATTAGCCTATAGTTAATGTTGTTCTTATTTTTATTTGTTACTTATTAGAGACGTAGAAAAAGTCTGTTACAATAAAATTTATTGATCACGTTTTATTTCCAATTCTGGTGTGATTATTATTGCTTAACCTCATCCCACTTTGTTAACTACGTAAGCATACACTACCGGTACACGTAAGTTACTCCATTAATTCATATTTCCATTATTATTGTTGTAAAGAGAAATGAAAATTAATATTTATTGGTTTCACAGTTAATTATCGCTATAATCTTGAATGAGTCAAGCGATTATAGCAAATTTCAGTTCGTTTTGCACAAACAAAAATAATATTAATCTATTTCTTGCAGGTATCTTCGAGTTTATGATGGAATTTAATATACTTCGTTAAAATAATAAATTAACTTTATGCATTTAATATTTCAATAATGGAAGGAAGGTAGGTGTTAATTTTTCCAAAAGAACACAACGAAAGTGTAACATATTTTGTCATCTACTAGGAGAGAGATCTGCGATGATGAGGCGATAGTAGCGATCCTAGTGGTGGGCAACTACCCATTTTTGCATTTTTACTACATATTGAGCTTCGCGACTGTATATAGTAGACTGTGGTATATACATAGGCCTCCTGTTTCCCATGTCCTGTGGCTCCCTTGCCTTTGTTCGTCCACAAGTTTTTCACATGACTCTAGCACCATTTTTTAGTCCTTTTTAAATTTCCTCTGTTACATTACTTTCCCATTTCATTCTCTTTTTCATATCCCCATTTGTAACAATTACTAATCTTGAAAGTCTACATACAACCTCTTGTTACAAAATCTATTTCCACCACTACGGTGGCAAAGTTATGTTCAGTAGAGTAACCACCGTATAGGTAACTAAGTATGGACACTTCGCGTCGGTACCTTTGATGTAGCCGGACTGATTTCAATTACCTTCAAGCCAGCTAGAGCGTGAGATTCTGCTTTCTCCCTAGAGTTGGCGCTGACATCACATCAGCTAGCAGTCGACACAACGGAAATATAACACATATAATTAATACATCTAGGTACATTATGTACTCAAAATAAATTGGATCCATAAAATAATAAATCCGTCATTAACTGTAATGTCTAGACTCTAGAGTTCCTTTATAATGAGAGTTGACACGTTGACCCCAACAACAATTAAAATATGTACTGATTTGATAGCACTGAAAATGGAAAAACAAAACTCTTATGAGTAGTAAAACCATATACCTATATTATATTGTATACACATATTAAACGAATTTGATACATAATTTTATAATTATTATGTTATTTTATAATATAATTTATTATATCTGAAATATAAAAAAGTTATTATTACAACTAATTTGTCACTGTGAAATAAGGAAAAGCTGTTAACTTGAATTTATTTGAAGCAAAGCGTTACTGGATTATGCAATAAGGTAGGCGATGTTTGGATCCTGTGTCTCAACTCTATTCTCAATTATTATCTTAGCGTGTGCTCGATTACACTAACCTCTAGCGCTTGAAAGTGGAACTAAACACCGGCGCACAGAGAAACAAAACATAGGAAAATTCACTCAGTGTCCATTCTTTATAATCCCTATTCGCTGGAGTAACTGAAGATGAGCTCTTCAAGTCTGCTCAGTATTGTGTTTTCCGAAAGCACCTAAATAGTCGATGTGTGGTACTTTGAAAATGAATGCCTTTGGCAATTGAAGTATTGAAGAGAAACTCGTCTTGCAAGCGAAAACAAGAGTCAATATTCACTATCATATATAGACATAGATTTTTCTTTAACTTGCATTTATGTAATGAATATCGAATTATTGGAACAAAAATTGCATTGTTGTAAACCAAATAATATAGTCCTAATACAATAATTTTAAAACAATGACGCTATAAATTGAAGTTATGTACTAGATAGAAATTGTCTCTCTTTCACGGATTTAGTGAAAACATTTTGCTTTATAACCTTTTATTTTTAATAATAGGACCTAAATAAATATATTTAAAATGTTTACGTATTTTACGAAAGAAAAATTGATATTATTTAGACCCCCCGCCCCTTAAACATTTAAGCCACTGGCTGCTGGATCGCATCTTATCCATAGGATGTGATCCAGCAGGCAGTGATTTAAGCAAAGAGCATTAAATAATTTGCTAACAAGATGTCATAAGGCAAGTTTGTCTTTGTACAGAGGAGACTCTTCAAACATTTGGCAACATCTGCAGCATGAAGGTGTGGAAGTATCTGCGTATTTATAACCACGAGTGTTTTGTAAAGGTACTATGACGATGGAAGACTTGCGTGCTATTAAAATAAATCTTTCTTACCTTTATACACGGTCGTCTTTGTGCATGGACCCTCGCCCAATAGTATACTGACAATCTGCAATAAAACATTAATGGCACTAGAATGTGCATTTGTGCGTATTAGATAGGTCAAGGTTTCTGGCTGGCTAGCGACTCAGTAGTTATCTTTGCAAGAGGTTAATGGTAACAATCGTGTGGTTTGCCAACAGGTCTCCAGAACTTGGCAGCATTGCAGAATTCCACGGGCCTTAACCTGAGTGGGTCTACAGGAAGTACAGCAACAGATATCAGTCAATCTAATCTGCAAGGATTGGCGACGCTGGCGAATCTTTCTGTAGCCAACACCAGTATGTATTCAAATGAGAAAGGGTATCGATACAATGAATACTAAATAGATAGTGAACAAAAGCATTTCTGTGGCTTCCTTCAGTAAATAATCTAATGCTACCTTATTTCTAATATTCAGTTACTGTCATCCATTACATAAATATAAATTATTTGAATGGTTGTGGTGTTCAGTGTTTTAGTTCTCAATGTCCGTTTCTCACAACATTTAAAGAAATTAATGAATAAAAGTTGTGAACAGCAAATAAATAAAACTTGGAAGTATGCTCAAAAATGTCTAATGTCCCATAATTCTCTTTATGCTCGACCATGGGGAAATGTAGTAATTATACACCTGGTAGCAGCCCTCGCCTCATTAAAGTACACCTATTCATTAAAGTTCAGGTTTTCTACCAATCAGAAAGCAATATGAAGGCGCAAGTATCGATTATTCTCCGATATGCAGTCGAAAGACAACTAACGAAACGTCACGGAGGCTTGAAATGCAATACTGTCGCAGAAGGTTATGTTCTGTTACTATAATAATTAGCGTTAATTGTAAATAATATTCAAATAAATTCAATTTGTCATCTCGTTTTTCAATGTCTATATCAATTTCCATGTTATATCAAGATTAATATTCATTTTACTCTCAAGATTATATCAAGGTCAATGACATTTGTTCCTCGGAAAAAATCAATACTTTCGCGTCTGCGCTTATCTCACAATTTACGAGATATTGTACAAGGTCAGTTCCGCTCCCCTGTCAGATAAGAATAACATGAATACTTATGGATAATTTCAAGTTAGAAATATGGTCGAGTATAAAAAGTCGTATGAAACTTGCCTATAATGGTAATTAAGACGCTCGTATGAAAATTATGAAACTCGCTTGCGCTCGTTTCATAAACATACTCGCGTCTTAATTACTACCATTATAGGCTCGTTGCATAATGTACTATTATGGATTTTTCCTTTCATTTCTGCGCTTCTACAATAATTTTTCCTTCCCTTCCTTCTATTTCTTTTTTTCTCTCCATTTTTCTATTTCTTCTTCCTCTTCTTTATTCTTCGCCTCTTCATTTTGTTCTCTTTCTTTTATAGCCTATTTCCTCTTCTGCTTCCCTTCGTTGTCCTCTGTTGCTTCCCTATTCTCTTCATACTTCTCATTTTCTCCTCATCCTTCTTTCTTTCCTCTCATCCTCAGCCTCCTCTTATATTAGTTCCTCTTATCGTCCTTGTTATCGTCTTTTTTCTTCGAATTTTTCTTCTTTCCTTCTGCCCCTTAATTTTCGTCTGCTGTTCTTCCTCCACTACTCTCATCCTGCTCACTTTGATCATTGTCATTCTGTTAAAATATTTGTTCCCTTTATCCTACTCTGTTCTCATGAAATATATCAGTACTAATCAACACAAATCCCTAGTCACGTGGATAGGATGACACACACACATACAAAACAGTAGACGCACCATGTCTGATATTCAATCTGTCTTGCTTTTTTCTTGTTAATAGGACACATACAAGCAGTGGCGTAGCATCAATGTAAGCTAAAAAGCTCAGCTTCGCCAGTTAATAATAACTTCATAATAAATCTGCAGTTTATGGGCAAAATTATTTATTAATTTTAATAGAATTTATATTTATGCATTAAAAATATTGTGATGCGGCAGCTCAGGATGATTTGTGATGCAGCAGTAAACAAGAAGCCTGCACACACCAGCTTCCAAGCAGACTGGTTTCTTTCACTCATTTTTCTGTGTAACCCACCCCGCAGATTTTCCATCCCTTTCTAACTAAACTACCCTGTATATTATTTTAATGTACCGAAGATATTTCCATGCAGATATTGTGCGTCATCATACGATGTAAGAGTAATGGAACGGAGAAAAATTCTCTCCGGCGCCGGGATTTGAACCCGGGTTTTCAGTTCTACGTGCTGATGCTTTATCCACTAAGCCACACCAGATACCACCCCCGCGTCGGACAGAATCGTCTCAGATTAAGTTCCAACTCTTGGGTTCCCTCTAGTGGCCGCCCTCTGCACTACGTCATAGATGTCTATGAACGTAGGACCGAAGTACACACATGTGCTGAGGTGCACTTGTTATGAGTGACTAGTTGGCCGGGATCCGACGGAATAAGCGCTGTCTTAAATCACGAAGTGATTTACGCATATCATATATATTATTATAATGTACCGAAGTACATATGATATTTCCATGCAGATATTCTGCGTCATCACACAATGTAAGAGTAATGGAACGGAGAAAAATTCTCTCCGGCGGTCACTAGAGGGAACCCAAGAGTTGGAGTTTAATCTGAGACGATTCTGTCCGACGCCGGGGTGGTATCCATTGTGGCTTTGTGGATAAAGCATCAGCATGTAGAGCTGAAAACCCGGGTTCAAATCCCGGCACCGGAGAGAATTTTTCTCCGTTCCATTACTCTTATATCGTATGATGACGCAGAATATCTGCATGGAAATATCATATGTACTTCGATTTAAGACGGCGCTTATTCCGTCGGATCCCGGCCAACTAGTCACTCATTACGAGTGCACCTCAGCACATGTGTGGACTTCGGTCCTACGTTCATAGACATCTATGTCGTAGTGCAGAGGGCAGCCACTAGAGGGAACCCAAGAGTTGGAGCTTAATCTGAGACGATTCTGTCCGACGCCGGGGTGGTATCCAGTGTGGCTTTGTGGATAAAGCATCAGCATGTAGAGCTGAAAACCCGGGTTCAAATCCCGGCACCGGAGAGAATTTTTCTCCGTTCCATCACTCTTACATCGTATGATGACGCAGAATATCTGCATGGAAATATCATATGTACTTCGGTACATTAAAATAATATGTATGATATGCGTAAATCACTTCGTGATTTAAGACGGCGCTTATTCCGTCGGATCCCGGCCAACTAGTCACTCATTACGAGTGCACCTCAGCACATGTGTGGACTTCGGTCCTACATTCATAGACATCTATGTTGTAGTGCAGAGGGCGGCCACTAGAGGGAACCCAAGAGTTGGAGCTTAATCTGAGACGATTCTGTCCGACGCCGGGGTGGTATCCGGTGTGGCTTAGTGGATAAAGCATCAGCACGTAGAGCTGAAAACCCGGGTTCAAATCCCGGCGCCGGAGAGAATTTTTCTCCGTTCCATTACTCTTACATCGTATAAACTACCCTGGTCGCAAGGCTCGCAAGAAGCTAGCTTTTACATTGAAAATAATTTAGTTTCCGATTTATCCCTTTCGTGAGTTGTGTTCAGTTGAAGTGTTAGTATGCATTGTGGCTGATATAATAAATAATGAGTGAAATAACAGTTCCTGACACCAATTTACTTCAATTTTTTAGGACAGTTCTATTATCAAGACTGACTTACGAACAAAAGTGTGATTTAGAAAACAAATGACCGACTCCCTTGCTGTCACTGAAGGACACAACCAAAACACAGATGCATACTTATGTAATGATACTAATACTGTATCTATTGACCGTTAATAGGCCTATTGTGATTTTCTAAGTATGACAGGGAGTGAGCTAATGTTATACTATACGTGTCTATTTGTTAGAGATATGTGTAAACCGAGAATCATATTTTACTACGTACCATTTGAGGACATGCCTTATTGGTGTTACTTACGAGGTTCCAACCAATCCTCGGACAGCTGACTTGACATTGACTAAAACTTATTTTAAACCATAAGTGGTGCGGTATTTTTCCAGTCACATAAGTGGTGAGGTGAGGATTGCATTTATCACAACTTAGAAACTTGTATTGTAGCACTCAGATAATCAAACTGAATTTTTAATTTATATAATCAAGTACTTTTATTAGTTTTAACTAGGTTTTCTTCAAAATTAGGGAAGCAGGCAGCATAATAAGCAATGAAAAAAATACACACATCCACCTGGCGCAGGCTCCTTTTCTTACAATGGCTGGAGTACTCACAGCCACTACCTCACCAATTACGGGTTAAGACTATATTTTTGTAATACGTTTTCTCATACGTACATGTTGTTGTTGTTTTCTAATGCCAGGCGTTTGACAATAAAGTCATTTGACCTCTTGCACTCCAATATTTTTCAAAGATATTATCATGACCAGCCACTGAAGCACAGATTTTGAGGTGTTCCGAATCCATTTCTTGGTTTGAGTTGCACAATGGACAGTTAGGGGACTGATATATTCCAATTCTATGCAGGTGTTTGGCCAAACAATCATGGCCTGTTGCCAATCTAAATGCAGCTACAGACGATTTTCGTGGTAAATCGGGAATTAACTGTGGATTTTGATGCAGAGAGTTCCATTTTTTCCCATGGGATTGAGTTATCAAATTTTGTTTGTTGAAGTCTAAGTATGTAGATTTAATAAATCTTTTCACAGAGTAATATGTAGATTTAGTAACAGGTCTGTAAGTAGCAGTGCTGCCCTTCTTTGCTAAAGCATCCGCATTCTCGTTTCCCAGGATTCCACAATGGGATGGTATCCATTGGAATACAATTCTTTTATTGAGTGATATTAATTGAGAGAGCATTTTAGTTATTTGTGCTGTTTGAGATGAAGGTGTGTGTTTAGAGACGATTGATAGAATAGCTGCTTTGGAGTCTGACAATATAACTGCATTTTTAAATTTACTGATGTGGCATAGAAGATTCCTGAGACTTTCACTTATTGCAATGATTTCGCCATCAAAACTTGTTGTTCCATACCCAAGAGATCTATAAAGTGAGAAGAGACAGCACGTAACACCTGCACCGGCACCTTGTTCTCTGGAGATCAAGGATCCGTCAGTGTATAAATGAAGCCAGTTTTGTGGAGGGTATCTAATATTAATTGTCTTTAAAGACGATTGTTTTAGTATGTCAGTGTTTACTTCTGATTTCAGTATTTCTTCTGTTAAATTTAGATTATATTCCATATTTAATGGAGTTAAAGGGTTTGGTTTAATTTGTAGGTTTTCTTTTAAATTCGGGATATTGATTTTCTGTTTTAATTGTTGAACAATGGATATGAAACTTTTTTGAGTTTTCAATCTACAGAGAGGACTGTGTGAATGCCAATTGTTTCCTGGTAATCTAATAAGTTTTTCATATTGAATCAGTGCTTTTTCTTCTAATGTCATTTTGATGCTGTTAATATTGGTGAGTAATCTCATAGAATCTATTGGAGTTGTTTTGATTCCACCAGTAATGGGTCTGAGAGCTTGGTTTTGAACATATTCTATTTCGTTTATGAAAGGTGAAGTAATTAAAATTTCTCCGCAGTATGTCAGCACTGGCTGTATAAACATTTTGTATGTAGTGTTCAAAGTATTCCTAGAGCATCCCCATTTCTTTCCTGCTAGTCTTTTTAGAAGGGACAATCATACGTACATGAAAGACAACTTGAGTTAGCTTCCCCAGCTCAAAATTTCATGCTACGCCACTGCATACAAGTTGTTAATTTTCCCCCCTCATTTATACTCTTAACATCATTGTGTCAAAGACATTTTTAAGATTAACTTTTCTGTCTGGTGACAAGACCAATTCCATACACATTAATATACCTACAAATATTCCAAAGAAAACTGTATTTCATAACAAATTTTCATTGGTTTCTCGTCTGAAATCTATGTAAGGCAATATTCTTGTCTATCACAAATTAAATTTTAGCCCTGAAAGTGAAATAACGAGTAACTGGTTTTCTTGCTGTTATTTCATTAACTTCTTTGCTTTTGTTTCAGCCATGAACCCCATGAGCATGCAGAACCTAGTCACACTAGCTGCCATGACGGGGGGCAATGGGGCCAATCTTCAAGTTTCACCTACTGGTAAGTTCTGAGTTTTGTCAAGCATTGCCTTTCTTACATGTAGCTAGAGATAATGGAAAATTGTCACGCAATTGACACTGAAGTATTTCGTCTTAACGTACCGTATAGAAAAAGAAGTTGAGAATATATTCTCAAGCTTTTCTGTGCCCTGTAATTAATTTCTTTAAACACGCGTAGAGAGATTTTATCTTTCCGTGATTGGTTGTATTTTTTATTAATGCTTTGGTTAATTCTGTGACTTACTGTTTATATAAATATTTTTTCTATATATTTATGCTCGTGTAGAATTGAGATCGTGTTGTTTTAATTTCTAATTATATGAAGTATAGAGCAAGTGCTGTATTTTTCAAAAATTTTATTTCTAGATTTTAAAGAAATTGCACTCTTTTGGATCTTTAATTCGGAGGGGGTAACTTAATTTGTTTCTTCGGTATGCTCCATCCATCCATCCATCCATTCAGCAGTAGGTAATATTAATATTGGCCAAAGTCATTTCAAAAATTCAATTCAGTGCATCTGTTTAAAATATAATTTTAATTATTTACGGTTCTTAAGGGAAGACTCTGCTGAAAATCATGAAAATTTTTCCAAATTTTTTTTTTAGCTATTTCACTTATTCAGTTTATATTTTCATACCCCAAATGGATTCAGCTCAATTCTCATTACAAATACTCATATGTTTACACTTTTTAAATTAAGGCTGGAAAGAGGCATGGAATTTAAAGAGCTGTCAAAATTGTTTTTCATCGAGGAATTCTTTTTTAAAATTTCTGATTACAAATCTAGTAACATTTTGTTGGCTCCCTGAAGTTACTAGATGAATGTAGCGGAGGAGAATATTAATTTACATAAATATTCATTTTATTTTCAAATCTATTTTTCTGTGTTCATTTTTGTTGATTCTACACCAACTGTCTTAAGAAATATTAATAAAATAAACTAGCAGCATTAAGAAATATTAATAAAATAAACTAGCAGCATTAAGAAAAATATTAATAAAATAAACTAGCAGCATTTCTCACAAAATAAATGCATAGAAACATGCAGCTACCTCACAAATACTTGCAGTAAAAATTTCATCCAGATTGATTAATATTTGGCATAAGAAAGTTGGTTCAGGAAAGACTAGATTTGCATAATATATACGTCACTGTGTACGTTAACAGAAAACCACATTTCCAAGTCACACAGAGATTGTGTGCACTCGATGTGGGTCTCTGGCTTTTCGTCAGCCCATGCGAGTTGTGTGGATATAAAGGGAAAAGTTGAGACGGTGTCGGGTGGAGTTCCTGAGTAGCTCAGTTGAGAGAGTGCTGGTACGTTCAACCAGAGGTCCCGGGATCGATAACCGGCCCCGGAACAATTTTTCCCTTGAAATTATTCATGCTGTAATATTTTCAAACTTTTTAATATTCATAAATCTGTAAAATTTTGTAAACAATATTTCTGTACCATACGAGTTATTTAAAGGAAAATATTTTATACATATATCTGTGTTGATACATGTGGTTTACACATTTGAATAGTCCTCGTCTACAAATTAATATGAAACAAATGAATACACAAAATACTTTTTACCCCTTTTCCTCAGTTTCTTTTACCATTTTATCATAGGATTTTTTGAACGTGTGTAATTTGTAAAATATTTTGTTTTCTTTTAACTTCATTTTCCTGTCCTTTTCTCCGACTTCTTTGGAAGTCCTCAGTCTCAAGAAATCTTATTTATCATTATTTTTTTAAAGCAGCAATAAAAGTTATAATTGTAAGATTTAATATTCTTCGTTTCCTTCCAGCGATCCTATTTTTGTTATTATTTTAAAATGGCCTTACAATTACTTCAAAAGTTCATAAAATTTGGAATACATTAGGCCTATAATATGCAAAAAATACTATTTAGCAGAGAGCATCTAGCTTCTTGTATGCGTGATTAATATTTTAAAATTACAGTACCGACAGAACTTACAGATTCGAGGAATAAGATATCTTAAAAAAATACCAGAAGAGTTTAAATTTAATTTACGTAAGAAGCAAAAATGCTTGAACATATACTGGGTGAATACATTGCAAAGAAACCTCAGCGTGAAGATTAGTTCTTAGTCGAAAAGCTCTCAGATTCTGCTTATACAAAGAGCTTGTTTCAGATAATATGCTGTGCAGTATCGGTAATTTGACATGCTACAAAATATTAATGCAAATTATTACTAAGTACAAGCAATTAAAACATACTTGTATGTATGTATTTATTCACACTGCAAATGGGTACCGGTATATACCCGGTGGCAGTGGTAACTAATTACACTCAATAATGACAATTAATAATAAGCGTAACTAACAAAAAACAATAATTAATAATAATAATAATAATAATAATAATAAAATAATAATAACAACAAGGAGCATCCTAAATTAAATGAAGCATGGTCACTTAAAATAACATTTAAAGTAAATCTAATTTGTATCTTAACCCTAAGTTCGAACTAAGACCCACGAGTGTGACAGGTTCATACCTGCACAAGTACCTTTCGGCACTACACTTATTTCGCTGTCAACTCACTCACTGCACTGATTCTACCTGATTTCACTAACACTTCTAACCATTTCACTATTCAAATACTTTGCACAGCCACTTCACTGACACCAACACACTTCACTTACACAATAGACTTCACTGACACTACACACTTCACTGACACAACACACTTCCTCACTGATAGAACACTTCAAATAACAAGATATTAATTACACCCTTTAAGTAGTGTGTATAATATACTACCGTCTATTAGTAAAGTCCTTAAGCCTATTTTTAAATACATTTTTGGTCATTGGTAAAGCCTTTAGTAAGTCTGCAGGTAAAGCATTCCAGTCCCTGATAGTACGATTGAGAAAAGAAAACTTTCCAGTGTCCGTCCTCTGTCTTCTTTCCCTCAATTTATATGAGTGGTCGTTCCTTGAAGAGTAATTTGGCGGCTGCAACCTATTTTTTATTTCTCTCCAGGCAGGCTCATCTCTGTATGTTTTGAACAGTGCGCATAATCGAATTCGCGTTCTCCTGTCCGTGAGTGTGTCCCATTTTAATGGTGAATTATTACGACAACACTTGAGAGCCCGTTTTTGAATCTTTTCCAGTGTCTTAATATATTCTAATCTGTAAGGATCCCAACATGCAGCACCATATTCAACTACTGGACGAACTAGTGATTTATATGCAATCTCTTTGGATTTATCAGAGCCTTTCCTTAGTACTCTCATCACTTACCCAAATTAAGGAAGGAGGTGCTAAAACTGTCATCTTGTTCAAAATATTTGTTGCACTGTTTAAAAAGTGATACATCACTCACTGCAGTTCCTGTTGAGATGTGGAGACGTTTCTCCCAGATGTCATTTTCAGTTCTTCCAGAGTAAGTATGTGGATTATTTCTGTATACTATGACTTTTAGATTATAAAAGTCACAAGGGGCTAGGGTAGGGATTAAAGGGCAACACATTCCTAATGATAATTCTGTCGTCAAATACTGTTTTCCAACCAGGAGATCAACCATGAAAGGAATGTGCTTACTATTGCGTCATCTATTGGAGCGAAGTAGATAGATAATATTACCGTTATAAAGTCAGTTTAAAAACCATGTGCTCTCCTGCATATGTTATTTCCTGTATGGAGGGATTAAAAGACCAGGAGATCAGTGGCGTATACTGGTTAAAGGGTTTGGGCTACCACTGACCCTATTATTACACAAAATATATCTAACAATTACTTTAATTTTAATTACTATGGTAAAACTAATAATACAAAATTATTACATTATGTTATATTATAAACTTTTTCTTTTGTAATTTCCTTGGGCTACCGCCGGTAGCCCCGGTAGCCCGCAAAATACGCCCCTGCAGGAGATTAACCGTGATCTAATTTTGTAACTAGGGTAGTATAAATATGTGTGTAACAATGTTATTGTTTGTGCTGTGAGAGCGAGCCAATAGAGATACGAGTACCCACGTGTGTGACCTTATGACATCAACATTCATTCACAGCATTACCCCACTCCGTTTCATTCCGCAAAGACTTTCTCGTGGTTGGAGCACAGTACTGTGTGAATTTCGTCCATAGAATAGTGGGCTGTATGTGTTGTCACAGAATCTGTTGGAAAGAGAGCATTTTTGCTTTTTTTCCTTTTCTTGTTGAATTCTAAAAGAATAGTGCATAAAAATAATCAACATTGCGTGGAAGAACTGAAAAATAGGATCCTGGAGAACATCACCTACATTTCTCAACAGAATCTGCAGAGATGCATCACTTCTTAACAGGTACAACAGTTCTTTGAAACAAGACATAAGTTTCAGTATGTTCTTGCTTAAATTTCTGTTCGTAAATGTTTTAACTGCATACCGGTATATTTAGTAATAATTTACATGAATCGTTTGTGGTCAGTCGAATTATTATTATTGCGCAGCATAACACAAAAAGCAAACTCTGCACATAGCAGAGTCGAGGGCCAGATTGATATGATGATGCTGTTCTATTATCTGTACACTTCGAGACATACTCATTTCGTGTTTGGTTACCTTAAATTTTCTGAACAGTGCAGCTTCTAAATACGAGGGGGATCCAGGAAATAACGACCGTTCGCGCATACCCGCCGCGCAGCTGACTCCCCTTCCTTGTTTGAAGGTCAACTGGCTTCCTTAACATGTGTTCTCATAATGTTGTGAGTACTGGTTGCAACAAGTCGCCATTGTGCATTTTGTGTTACTTCAAAATGAACAACATGATTGATAATCCCGCAGACTGTGAGGTGAGGAGTGTGATTCGACTTTTGAATGCCCGACATTTGAAACCTGCAGAAATTTACCGGCAATTGAAAGAAGTGTATGGTGATACTGTAATGAATGAAAGAAATGTGAGAAAATGGTGCGAAATGTTCAACAATGGGCGAACAAATGTCCACGAAGAAACTCGCACCATTCTCTCGCATTTCTTTCATTCATTACAGTATCACCATACACTTCTTTCAATTGCCGGTAAATTTCTGCAGGTTTCAAATGTCGGGCATTCAAAAATCGAATCACACTCCTCACCTCACAGTCGGCGGGATTATCAATCACGTCGTTCATTTTGAAGTAACACAAAATGCACAATGGCGACTTGTTGCAACCAGTACTCACAACATTATGAGAACACATGTTAAGGAAGCCAGTTGACCTTCAAACAAAGAAGGGGCGTCAGCTGCGCGGCGGGTATGTGCGAACTGTCGTTATTTCCTGGATCCCCCTCGTAATTAAAAAAAAAAAAAGAGAGAGAGAGAATATATAATACATATAGTTCTAAAATGGAATGCCTGACAATTTTTCATGTACTGTTATGAAATTATTAAAGCATGGACATCATACAATAAGAAACTTCACTAAACATCTATTTATTATAAACATAATGTAGTATATCATTGTATGCATGGCTTTCTTTACAAGGAATTTGAAAATTTTCTTTAATTTATTTGACTTACATACGGTATTGAAAAATACCTTTTACAATAACGTTGAAAGTTTTAATCGAACATGGTTATATATGTTGCAAATTAAGTGTTTTTTGTAACAGCCTAAAATTATCATTATTTTCTTTGTTATTTTTTTCATGTGTAAAGCAATCATGGCTATTAATATCAAAATTACGGTACAGGTATTTTCAGAAAAGGCGTCATTTGAACAAACTATATGGTACATAACAATTAATCGTCATAATTCCTCCCACTCTTCATTCTGTTGCATCATTGGTAGTAGTACAAAAATAAATTGGTCAGAATACTGCTGTAATGATTCTGTGTTTAGAAATAGATTAGCTATGTGCAGTTTAAAAAAAAAACTAGAATTCACTTTGTCATGTTTTCTTTTCCTTCTAACAAAAGCCGATCATATATACAGACGTGGACAAATTATTAACAAAATTGACGATTTTTTATGATAATCCTATTTACAAAATTTGACTTTTCAATTTAGAGTACAGTTGAAAATTTTGCATATTTCCTTCATTACAGAAGACAGAAATATGCAAAAATGTCAACTGTAGTTTAAATTGAAGAGTCATGTTCTGTAAAAATATATAATAAAAATCTTCAATTTTGCTAATAATTTGTAAATTAGCAAAAATGTCAACTGCATTGAAGAGTCAAATTTTGTAAAAATATAAAACAAAAATCTTCAGTTTTGCTAATAATTTGGAAATATCCAAAATGTCAACTGTGGTCCAAATTGAAGAATCGAATTTTCTAAAAATATACAATAAAAACCTTCAGTTTTGCTAATAATTTGTAAATATGCAAAAATATCAAATGTAGTCCAAATTGAGGAGTTAAATTTTGAAAAATATACAATACAAATCTTCAATTTTTCTAATAATTTGGAAATACACAAAAATTTCAACTGTAGTCTAAATTAAAGAATCATATTTTGTAAAAATATATAATAAAAATCTTCAATTTTGCTAATAATTTGTCCACGTCTGTAGGAGTGGCAGTTCAGTTCGTAGAGTTTGGTTATAGAAGACTGGAAGAGCTCAGTTATGAAATAAAAACAAAACAATATTAAAATTGCAAATCATGCACAGTGTGTGTTCTTTCCTTACTTTTGAATTGATCCCCCAATTATAAATGTCAAATGAACTCACACTCACTTCCAAAGAATCCATAGAAATTAGAAACAACACTTCATTCATATTAGTCGAGTGGACTCAATGAGATTCTGCCTGATTATGCATCTACAATGTCAACATCACGGTATCTACTGTCATCATGAAATCATCATATGATTAATACTATTTAATCTCGACAAAGTTTGCCCTAATATTGCGTGTTACATAACACACGTAAACATCAATATCAGTGTGCGTTATGTGTAAATGTTTCTATAGGCTATATTCATAGTGTCTATGAACTATTGCCCAAGTTTTGCAGAGTTGTAGAGAACTTCAAACTATCAGTTTTGCAAATACTGTGTAATTCAGAAGCACATTCATAATAGGTTACAGAATAAACAAGAAAACAATCCACATCTGTGGAGTAACGGTTAGTGCCTGGCTGCGAAACCATGTGGCCCGGGTTCGATTCCCGGTCAGGGCAAGTTACCTAGTTCAGGTTTTTTCCAGGGTTTTTCCTCAACCTAGTATGAGTAAATTCTGGGTAACTTTCGGTGCTGGACCCCGGTCACATTTCACTGGGATTATCACCTTTATCTCATTCAGATGCTAAATAACCTAAGATGTTGATAAAGCGTCGTAAAATAACCTACTAAAAGAGAAAACATTTATTACTTTTTTTCAATTTACACACTTACAGTACATTAAATGTTCAAAATTACGACCACCAACCTCGACGCAAAGACAAATACATTGTGTTCACTGGAAGATGCTAACATTGCACCTAGTATCTGCGGTTGCTGCAGTAATTCTGTCGATGGAACCCTTTCAGCCTCAACAGGTGTTTTACAAACAAGGGTTTTTATGTAGTCCCTTAAGATCTCTACTGGTGTGAGATCCGGCGACCTAGGAGGCCACGGTACAGGTTCACCTCGTCCAATCCAAGGAAAATCGAAGGTAATGTCGAGATGATTTCGTATCTGCTGAGCAAAATGAATAGGAGCTCTATCGTGAAGAAACCACGTATCTTTTATGATTGTTAAGGCACCTCTTCCAGTAGTTGCTGGTTGAGTGGAAGAGAAGGCCTTACGGCCTTAACTCTGCCAGCTAAAATAAATCATTATTATTATTATTATTATTATTATTATTATTATTATTATTATTATTATTATTTAGTTCCTTGGAGATTGGTAGTATCTTTGTGCATTGAGTTGTGGGTAAGATGTGAATACCAATGAGATAGTCCTATGCAATTCCAGTTATGATCTTAAACCACTGTAGCACGCAGACTTATTTCTTCCTGGACATGATGGTTATGTTGTGTTCTGTTGTATTTTTCGATCGTGAACGTTCTGTTTCGTACCTGTTAATATAGAAAGTGCCAGTAGCTGGAAGATGATTGTGGACAAAAATAAATGTTCACTATAAATGCTTGGAGCTTCCCTAATGCCTCCATAGGCTAAGTGAATGTCCGTGTACTTAGGAGAGATCTACCGTTTCCAGTGGCGGCTCCTGCATATTTCTTAAGAGGAGGAAAGAAGTTAACAGCACGAAATGACACTTTCTTGAATGAAACATGCTACAAATTAGCCTACATGCATACATGTAAGACCAGGTAGTGTTGGGATTGGCCTTCCCTTCTGTATAGCAATAATCTGTTCTTGTAAACTGAGTTTCCTAAACTGTCCAAAATATATTATGTTTTCACTTCCATTCATTGTTGAATAATTGCACAAATTAACAATTACAAGGAAATTCACAACCTCGTAGCATTTTTCGAGCACACTACAGCATCACACGTGTTGGAAGAGACTAGCTACTAACTCGTAACCGGAACCGTTTTACGGAAATGGGAATGGAAAATAATCTGAGGAAAGCGAGAATACTGCACCCACCCATGTGGTCTGTGTTGCCACATGTACATTTTACAAGTTCAGTATTACAGGCTTTTGAAGAATGTCAGTTCTTGTAAAGTCATACTATCATTATTGTTCAAGGCTGCTGGTGGCCGATTAATTTTTTATGTTAAAAATGATGTAGTTTGGAGTACCTACTTTCAGTTTCAAATATATTTGTACAAAACTGACAACTTGGCTGTTGCCCTGTCTAGTAAACAATGAATAGAAGTGAATTTCAGGGGCCAACTACGTAGAACTACTTCCTCTTTGTTTTACATAAACCCGACTTTAACTTTCAAATATTCACGAAAGTTTCAAACCATGAATTCTAGCCTATATAAAGTGCAATGAATAATATTTTTTATTTATAATTAAAAAAAAGTTTATATGGTGTCTTTCATAGCATTGCGTTAAAACTGTTTTTGTTGTGTCTCCTCCTAGATGTGTTATAGTCTGGTTGAATGCAGCATCGTTAGATGGCAGCGGTAGCGAGCTTGCTGCACGACCAGTCGGTTTCTATTTCCCGCCCATGCGCTGATTCAGAGGAGGATCTCCTCCCTCTCCGTTCATTTACTTGCTTTAAAACTCTGCTTCTTTCTCTGGCCGCTAGTGCGCTGTTGTCTGTGTGTGTTAACTGCAGTAGAGGAGGAATGGAGTGCCTTTCCTCTACACAGACAATCTCGCATCTTTCTCACAGTTTTCTAGCAGCACATGAGCGCGCGTCGTTTAAAACTCGATCAACTGAGGTTTTCTTATAGCTGTGAACTTAAAAATTATCGAATCTTACTCGAATTTCAAGACACATATTTTATTTGGTATTTACTTTCAAAAGAAGAAAATGTGAGGAGGACGTTCCTCCCTTCCCTCCCCCGAGGAACCACCACTGACCGCTTCATTCTACCACATAAACACAAATGACCGGAAGGATAGGTACCATGCTAGTCCAAACACTGTGATTTAGGAATCAGCAAATTCAATTAAAGAAATCATACAACAGTTGGGTGCATTGCTTAATTTACTTTGAAATGAATTCTGTAACGTCGTAAGAACGTGTTTGCAAAACGTGCTCAGTTTGGAGTCCTGTACAAAGTTTGAGGAGGTGGTTTATAAACCTCTGTAGTAATGTAAGTGGACAAGCAAGAACAAAAGTGTTTTGATTTATTGACATAGGATGGAGATACCGTACAGCCATCTAAGAGGACTTTCGAAACTACTGGGTGTTCAGTTCAAAGTGTGTCATGGCTCGCTGTATGCCGTCATGTGGCTAGCCGATGAGCCTAGAGAATTCAATCTTCCTACACTTCCGCAGAGGTGTATAACCTATGAGGCAGAGAAGTTGCCTAGCAAGTATGGCGTTCATTCTGAAGAGTACGTACCGATACGTACAGTAATGCCGGTAGTGGCAGGAATGTGAACTGTTTGGAAATAGGTACTGTCGGGATATGGGGAGAGGGTTAAGACGATTACTTACGTATTTGTTGACATTAACTTCGACGGTCAACATGGACACGGAGCATTTGATTTGTATTGTGGAATGTAACCGTAAGCAACCGATGATAACAATACCCTGCGTATGACTTGCCGGCGCAAAACACAGTTCGAAAGAGGTTATGGTAGCACACAGACCGTACAGACCGCCATCTGTTGCTACGACGTTCAAGTTATACCGTACACGTTCTCGAGTTCAGATTGAAGAACGCCTTAAATAATAGGCAACTTCTCTGACATATAAGCTGAAACTCGCTTCAAATCGGTGACCCAACAACAGTGACATCATGACACACTTCGAAATGAACACCCAGTATTAGCAACCAATCAAGTTAACGCTGAAAATACAGTATTAATTGTTTATAAATTACACATTTTGACCTTTATAATTGCTACGATTTTCCTTATCTACCTTCCATAATAATATAAATAATCAAATCGTCACTTCATAGAATTTTTAAATTACTTGCAATTTTATTTTTCAACCTAGAATGTTTGGTAAGTTGATTCTTAAATTTTAAAATATTTTGTGCGCGTCATTAACATAGTTTCTGAATGTATTTACTTATGTAGTTTTGAATTGCTAGTGTGTGAAAACTTCGGTCTCTTCGAAACTGAAAACAGAAGATTTCAATTTTCATAAAAGTATTACTTCATTCCATACCATTACTTAAATAATGTATTCCTTGTAGTGAAGGTGTAGTGACTCTCAAAATGACTTTCAATTCCATGAACATTAATGTGCTTTTTTTTTTAATTATATTCATTACCGTACTTATAACCTATCTTGATTCATAAAAAAGTGGATAGTGACGTCATTTCTATTATTTCCACCTTTTGCCGAGATAACTTCAGTTATCAAATTAATGCAATACATTCATGATCTCGCACTAAATTATACGTTACAGTTTTGTTTTCCTTTTGGTTCTCTGCACCTGTATGCGCACTAGGAAGTATTGTATGAATTTGTGTGATGTAGAATGCAGATTTAACAGACTGATTTTTATCATTCTTTATTCTTTCAGAGATTTCATTTAATGTAGCATTATTGGTAGTATTTGCTGGCTCTCTCTTGATGTTATTGTAGATAAAGGAAATACACAACGGGGGAAATCCATAATATGATTTCAGATTCCAAATTGTTGACTGACTGATTGTTTTCCCTGTTGTAGGATCCAGTGCATCTGGGTTAAGTAGTCCAGGTTGGTCTAGTTTTCCATTTTCAAAACAATTTTCTGCACTAAATTTCACAGTATTTTTATTTATTTATTATTTTTTTATCTTTTTGTTCCATATAACTACTTGTTTGGGATTTCTTTCTGGAATTTGCCTGCTAATAACATATGCTCTGCTGTTCCAGCACTAATATATTATACTTACACCACATTTGCTTCTGTTCTGTCTTGAGTTTTTTTGTTTGTCATGTGTGTATCATTGATTTGCGGGTTTTTAGTGACATGTTTTGGTTTTGAGTGTGTAATGCAATTTCATTACATAACTGGGTTACCAGCACGCGACCTTTATTTTCTGTTAAGTGAATTGCAGGATTGGTAATGATATGATATAAGCCAAATTGTTTTTATTATTTTACAATTTGGAATATTTTGGCATTCCTTTATTGATTGCAATATCAGTATTGAAGCTCAGTTCAAAGTTGCAGGGATACGTGATAAAACAGACTGTTCAGTTTCTTGGATGTGACCATATAGTCAAAATTTTAATTTCATATGTTAATTCTGTATTACCGGTAAACAATATCAATGTGAAAGTAAGTATAAATAAAGATAGGCCTAGCTCTGGAGGATAATTTTATTCCCTCTTATTTCTCTTGCCAGTTCAATTTCTTCTATACAGTCAGTTTAAACAATATTAAGTCATTCATAATATAATTTACAATACATATTCTTAAGAAATTAGAAAGTGTTACTGAAAACACACAGATTTGTATCAGTTCTCTTATACCACCATCATCAAACATCGCCCCTGAGATAAGATTACCGTCTGTCCCCATTTTATGCATCATGATTAACATAAAAATAATGCATGTTGAATCTTTCGTACATTACTTTTAACACTTGGATATAAATAATTGATTAAATGGCGATCTTACTCGTGTTAATTATGTAAGCATGTGCGGCTTACAGCTGTTTCGGTGCTTCTTCACACCATCCTCAGAGCCTACTACAGTCGAGCCGTTCTTATTTCCGGCAGCAAATCACACGACAGCTTCTAGTCAGCTGACATGCTGCTTCACTGGCAGTGGTTGTCGTCAAGGTTATGCAGACTACATACCGCTTCCCGCTCACGGTGGATGTTACTGCGTTGTCAAGTCTACCCTTGTACTCTTAACGAAGTTGTAGCACATGTCTAGTCTTAAACATCGAACGAAAAATTATTTCCTACGATAAATAATTAGTAATATATGAATACATAATATTATATATTATTGTTATTGTTGATCCTAGCATCCCAGGACACAGAAGACTTACCATGTTGTGCTATAATTGGTTTTTCCGACCATTTGAAGTAACGATTTTCGTAAATACAGAAACAATATTAGAAATTACTAAAATGGGAGAAAGCTGTAAAATATAATAAATAAACATTTTTTATGTGAATGAATAACTAAAACCACACAACCCATAAATTAAGTAAAATATGTTAGTATTAAAAATTTTGTCATGATAAGTCATTGCTACATAAAAAAATTACACGAAGAACCTTGCCTAACGGTATTGTTCAATTTAGAGGTGCTACGCCTAGATTGCTACAATCATTGCTAGTACCTGCCGCCGCCATAGTTCTCAGTTTATTTTCTTCTTTGCCGGATTGTCCGTACTTCTCTGTCGTTATTTGAGAAACCATGAACTTGTTCACATCACACGCATCAGCTGTTCATTGCACCACTTGCAATAAAGGTAATAAACTACTCTTATTTTACGTTCATTTTCAAAATAATCTCTAACGCTAAGAATCATATCTCTGCTTTGCGAATTGATGGTCTTCCGACTCCTCCGCGGCATTGTGATGCTGAAAACTCAGCGATAATACAGCACTAACAACAATATCGACTGATTGTTCGACAACCAGCTATTAGAACTGCGTCCGTTCACTATTGGCTTGACAGAGATTTAGCAACACCACTATTGCCTACCTTCTTCGCGCCAAAAGTCGAGAAGGCGTTGCCACGCCGGAAATAAGAACGGCTCGACTTTACATCTCGGCGTCATCTCGAACTTCGCTGCCTGTTGTGTGGGTGTGTTCAATTGTTGAAAAGTGTTGAAATGTGGTGTCAAATAGACACACTAAAACACATCCTGATCAAATTCTCAACACACAGATCAATTTCAGAACACACACACTATTTGACACCACATTTCAACACTTTTCAACAATCGAACGCACCCACACAAACAGGCAGCGAAGTTCGAGATGACGCCGAGATCTAGTAGGCTCTGAGGATGGTGTGAAGAAGCACCGAAACAGTTGTAAGCCGCACATGCTTAAACAATTAACACGAGTAAGATCGCCATTTAATCGATTATTTATAAAAAATAACCTTTTTACAAAACTCGAGTTTAGTCAATGAATGAAAAAATCGAGTCATTATGAGATGGGGAAAAGAGTTCCCGATAATATAATCCTTCCACGTCGTCGGAAATTGTATCTGTGCCTAGCTTTCATCATTTTTAGAATATCGGCTCTTTTCATAGGACTTTTTTATGATTGCTAGATACATGATGAATATATTCATATTATTGGAATGTGAGTTGATAAGAGAGACACCCAAAATTCCAGCTGTGGAGAATGAACTTGTTGCATTGAACTAGATAGTTTTGTCTTATGTGTGTAGTTTCATTGGCTTTTCTTCAATGAAAATATTGTTCTCAGGGTGGCAACTAGTGCCCAAAATTTTAACTGTTAAAATACAACAACATTAAATATAAAATATGTAATAAGTACCGGTACCGATAATACTGGTAGCCTTAAATAGGTACCGGTAGAAATAATTTAGGCAGCTGGAATATTATTTCACAAATAATACACTTTGGTTAGCAGTTGTTTGTTCCTACATTTGAAATGGCAATCCTACGTTGTGGGACAAAGAAAGTGGAAAACATGGTGTGCACAATAAGACAATAGGCTGTAGTGTATTCATTAAGCTACTACAAGTACCTACATAGTTAACGTCTGGCTCTAGGCTTATTCACTTATTATCCGGTAGTCATATACATCATAACACATTATTCATTTACATAATCAGTTTTTTTATAGTTTGTAGATGATCACAGAAGTCTGTCTTCCATCATTTTAAGAATACCGACTCTTTCTATAAGATTTTTACTTGTGATTTCCTATTGCATGATAAATACATTCATATCGTTCAGCGTAATAGTTACTACTGGAATGTGTATCTATACAACATGCTTGCTAACATGAAAAGTAAAAAGTGTCACTCGGTGAATGCATAAACTGACATGGCATAGCATTGTAGAAGGTACAAGTACGCAAGTATATTCAGCAGGAAATTAAATGCATGTAAAAAGTCATTGTAGGATGTAAGATTGCGTTGACATGATTGTGAATTGCTCAATATACTATTTACTTTCTGTAACACAGAATTTGAAATGCTGCATTTCTAATTGCCTTGAACATTAACCTACTCGAAACCCTTTTAATATGCGCATACAGTCATCTAAGCTTTTCGAGTTTTTGCACTTTTGTTTCATGCAATGCAAGAACTATAGATTTTATGTTGAATCTGAATTACCAGTATTGCAAACTTATTTACCCGGTCCTACATATTTTATTAATGCCTTGTACTAGTTTGAAATCAATTACATGTTATCTGTAGTATTTTCATAACTGATACTGTGGTAATGTGTTTACAATAGTAATATGCGTTACAAGAGCGGTATGTTTAAGTTTTCATGTTCGAGGAAAAGTTTGTAAAAGCGAAACGTAGTTGAGCTTTTTTAATTTCCGAGAATTGAAAGAAAACAAACTGCTCGTGTATCGTACATTATTTTGTGCGAAGATCGTTTATTACCTACCTGAAAGAGGAATTTCTAATTAGTTGCAATGAAATCTCCATCTTGGTTTCTGTTCAATGACGGCAAATTTGCAAAACAAAAATATCTATCTTCAACATTGTTGCTTTAAAATGTTTTCTGTGTTTACTATACTCCAGCAGGCCGTGATATACGTCTGTCTTTCCCCCCCCCCCAGTCTATGATGAGTCTGGAATCTTGTTGATTGTTTCACGGCTTCCTTGCATCACGAATGCAGTAACTTTAGTGGAGTTGTAGACTTTACTTAATTTTTGCAAATATTTAAAAACTGTAATTAACAGTGCAATTTAGGTGAAATTGCAGTGGTAAGTTTCCAATTTATAATTGTTACTATATTGAACGTCTCTAAAAATAATATGTTAAAAGCCTAAAGCAGTAAAATCAATATGTCACTTAAGTGGTAAGAAGAGGGAAATTGTTATGTGTGTTAGGTTGGGAATACTGAATGTGGAATTTTAGACTTTCCACGGATTGGTTTTGTGCGGAAACCAAGCAAATACGCACGATCTTGCACAAAAGTCTTTTCTGAGGACAAGGAAGTGCGAAGGAATGATTGCAATAATAAGAATGCATTGTGTTTTATAAACAGTTCCACACTGCTATGTTTGACATTATTGGAATAAAAATATCACTAGAATCTGTGACTTATTCGCTATTATTGTGGTACTAATTGAAATAATAGAGAGCTTATAGATTCCATATTACTGTAAAAGTAAAGTTATCCATATTACAGGTCATGAAGACAACCACCTTTGCAGTCAGCATTAGTAGCACAAGGACATCAGTCCTACGTGCTTGCTGCCTTTCCCCCAAGAAAAACTTCCTGATTTTCTTTTAGAGCCTGAATCGACCCCAGGGCCGTAGTTCAGCCAGAAGGATTAGATTAATTGAAAAAAAAAAAAAATCCTGTACATTTTTTATAGTTAAATTCACAAGATCTCCAATATTCTTGTGTGTTAGTTTTGATTTATGTATAATGTATACAGATCTTTAATACTTTTTCATGGCACTATTTCTTGTACCTACGTTCAGAGAGTCTTCTTTTTCATCTATTATGTGTTACAAATAAACAAAGTTCTTTTTTCTCTTTTGTTGAAACATTTTTGTTTGTTCTATAAAGGTTGTGGGGGGGATTAATTTAAAATTATACTTGCAAAAATATTTAATATTTTAAATTTAATTCGGTAATATGGATAGTGAATCACTCATAGTTATCCTACTAGTAGAAACTTTTAAGTCACAACCCTATTAAAATTGGAAAAAGTTGCTCATATGTGAAGCTCAGAAGTAATTTAAGTGGGAGATGATAAAATATAATATTTTATATTATAAAAGCCATAAGTAAGTAAGCCTAAGTGATATATTGAGGGTAATGTTATTAGAATATCGTAAGTGAATATAAATTAGGAAAATCAAATACCTATTCATGAATAATTGTCATAAAAATACTTAATTTTTCCATTTTGAATCTTGTGTACACCACTTTTAACACTTGAATATAATTAATTGATGAACTAGTGGACTTACTCGTGTTAAATATGAAATATCTGTCCGGCTTACAGCTGTTTCAGTGCTTCACACACCATCATCAGAGCCTACTAGATTGCGGCGTCATCTCGAACTTCTCTGCCTGTCGTGTTAAATATGAAATATCTGTCCAGCTTACAGCTGTTTCAGTGCTTCACGCACCATCATCAGAGCCTACTAGATCGCGGCATCATCTCGAACTTCTCTGAACCCAAGAACCAAAAACTCAACACACTGGAACAATATGAAATATACAAACACACTAAAACACACCCTGATCAAATCCTCAACACACAGATCAATTTCAGTACACACACACTATTCGACTCCACAATTCAACACCTTCCAACAACAAAACACACCCTCCTAACAGGCAGAGAAGTTCGAGATGACGCCGCGATCTAGTAGGCTCTGATGATGGTGCGTGAAGCACTGAAACAGCTGTAAGCCGGACAGATATTTTATATTTAACACGAGTAAGTCCACTAATTCATCAATTAACTTAATTTTTCTCTCAAAACTGTTACAAATCATGAAAATGATTTCAAAAATCAGAATTTATTTTTGACTGCTAATGCAAATCAATATAGGATTGAGATTCATAAGTAATGTGCTACTACTGTAGAGGTTATATCTCGTTATAAAATAACAAAGTGTTAAATTAAATTTTGATATTTACATGTTGCATCATTAACGCTATTATTATTTTTATTCTTGTTAAAAAATAATAATAATTTGATGAGCGAGAGAGAGATCCAGCATGTAGAGCCCAGTGAATTAGGCCATTTTGTTAACATTACTAACGCACGTAAGAAGTAACACAATGTTCATTTATGGATTTATTTATATTGTTTGTAAGTAAAGGAATATAAAGGAATATCTGGTACTGTATTTTATTATTTTTCCTTAATCCAATTTGTTTGTTCCATATTCCCAGTTGTGTTGCAAAACTATTTAATGAAATAATGCTTGCCTTGTTCGATATGCTAATGCATTTAATAATATACATTAGTTTGATAGTACCTTTCTAGGTTATGAACTAGTTGAAATGTAATGCTAAATCTTAGTATTGGTACCGTATTAAACATTTTTATGCAAAATATGAACCAAGTTTGATCAATTACGATACCCAGCCAATTTATAAGACATAATGTTAATAAAGAAAGCCATGTTTGCAATAATGAAAATATTTTTTTGTGTGTGCTGTGAGACGTTTCAAAATATCATTCCAGAGCCGTATCTTTGGGACAGAGATTTATTTAATTTTGTGAAATAACATTTAATCAAGATGTACTTTTGGTTGAACACGTTAAACATTAAGCATTAAGCATTAAGCATTGTTCCCTATTGAAATTTACGGACGTAATTTCTTAAAAACAATTTATGTGGATAAATACACATTCTTGTAAGTTGCATAGCTTATGCATTTTTATTTTTATGTACCTGAATGTTACTACTGTATTATGAATTCTGAGGTAAAATTGTATCTTTCTTCAAGTATGGACTGTATGTGTGTATGTTTATACATGCATACTATACATAACATACATGCATACTATACATAACATACATACATACATAAATAACATACATGCATACTATACATAATTATATACATACATATACATAGGCGTACTGGTACATCCTTTTTTCTACCTAATATACATTTTGATTACACAACTTTTAACACTATATCACTGAGGAATGTAAAGTATAATATGGTACTTCTTCGTCCTTTTTTTCTGTAAAGATGATAGATTGTAGTTGGTCTGAAGTGGATTTTGTTAAATTATGTTGTGTATTTTTGTCTTACAAGGATCTTTGTCTTTGAATGATAGAAGTATAATTTTATTTTATATTCATTTCTGGCAATATCAGTGAATTCGAGGAATCTTACGCTTTTACGTGAAAAGAAATGAATGAGAAATTTTATAAACAAAAATTTATATACAACTTATGGCCGTGTAAAAACTTGTAAAGGTATTATTTGTGCATCTTCAGTAGGGCTAATTTTAATAATCTGTCAATTTTGTCTATTTCATTTCTTCTCAACCTTGAAAGATTTATTTCAACCAGTCTCCTACCTTTCAATATGATAACATACAAGAATTTTAAGTACGTATTTTGTTTATTTTTGTGGAATGTATCTTAGTATCTTAGTTCTGTGTTATGTGTGCTTTCATTATGTGTCTGATATTTGTTTCAAAGCAGAATAATAATTTACCCCTAAATAGATTGCATTTCACTTACTTGTCACATCAATTTGTCACTCAAAATCAAATGTAAAAATTAAATTTTATAACATTATTAATAATCACTGTATTTCTTTGTTTGCAGCGGTAAAAAGGTTTAATACCGAACTGTTTTTCGCAAGTAATAATTCAAAAGTGTCATTATACAGATGATTTTCATATTCCATTCATGTCCATTTTAATATTTCTCATTGATTAAATTGCAAACTTTATGTAAGTGTTGAAAGTGTATGTAGAAAAATAAAGAACTATTAAAATTTCTTATAGTCTTCAAACATTCAAATTCAAATTCATTCACAATTTACATTTGTAATGAATACATATGAATAGATACCCGAAATGAGCATATGCTCGTGCTCGGGTACAGTCCAGTAGAAACGTGGCTTGCATATGTAAAAAAAAGAAGCTTTTAAACTTTACTACAGTGCTAGATAAGAGTCTGAAGTTACAACAATTTTTAGAATCATCTCGGCATGTCACTTCCAATTTGGAAAGAAACTCGACTTTGTCCTTTAGTGAACTGTGTTTTTTCATTCTTAAATGAAATAGAAAATATTGTATTGTGTTCTTAAACAAGCTATAAAACTTAATTATGAAGACATTAATCTAAACGAGTAAAAAATAACGATTGGGTACATATCAATATAGATTATACTGCTCAGTATGTCTTGAATGATAGCGACCATTAGATCTGAAGTAGGTGCAGGCATTACACTGATGTCTACATTCTAGCTACAACACATCAGTTCTGTTATAAGAGGTACATTTGAAGGGTACACAGGAAAAACGAACAATGTCACAATGCTATTAAGGGTGATGTCATTATATAATTCACTGTATTACGACAAACTTTGTTATTTTTTACCAAAAGTGGTAAAGGAGAATTAAAACCACGAATACACTCATCATTTCCTTCATTTCAAGTAGAAACATCAATAAATTTTGCAGCAATATACTGAAATAGATCACTATCTCACCCTTAATGGAAATGTGACATTGTTCGTTTTTCCCGTGTACCCTTCATTTGTGAGCATTGTTTTTAGTTTTCCATATACGAACGCTGGTCTTACTTTAATTCTGACCAAATGCTATGGTATAATAATAATAATAATAATAATAATAATAATAATAATAATAATAATAATAATGATTTATTTAACCTGGCAGAGTTAAGGCCATACGGCCTTCTCTAACACTCAACCAGGAGTAAAACTGTGTTACAAAAAACACTACAAATTTACAAAGTACACTACAATTTTACACACAAAACTGAATAAGATAATAATAATAAAATGTAAACAACAAGTAAGTAGAAATCAGACATAATATATAACATGCAGAAAGAAAGGAAAAAGCATAATAAAATGTGAACAGCAGGTCAAAATAAATGAGACATACAAAGTATAAAAAAATAAGACAATTATTGATAATAATAATAGTAGTAGTAGTAATAATAATAATAATAATAATAATAATAATAATAATAGTAATAAAATAGTGCAGTACAAAGCATACAATGAATACAATATTTTTAAGTACACGCAGTAAGGAAAATTATGATTATATAGCTCAACTTATCACATTACAGATATACCATTATCGGAAAATATGAAAACAAAAATATAAAATAAGTTAAATATCACTAGAACATAAAAAAAATGTGAATACGTGGAAACATGCAATACAACACTTGTCATAATAGTAAGTTAGTTTGGCAACTCGTCATAAGATAATTTTATAACTTGGATTTGAAAGATTTCAATGTTCGGCAGCCCTTGACTTAAGGCAGCAGAGAGTTCCAGTGATGAGAGGTAGCAACAGTGAAAGATGAGGAATACAGAGATGATGTGTGAAGTGGAATTTCTAGCGTGTTATCGTGTTGTGATCGAGTATTAATATTATGATAGCGATGATATGATATACGATATATGTTATGATATGACATGATACGATGCGATATATATGATATATCAATTATTATTATTGACATCATTATTATTATTATATGTGTCAAATTAAAAGAAAACATACCTTCATATAATATCTATAGCTATAATATTTAGCCACAGGAACAAAAAGAAAGCCATACCCTTACTGGTACTAAAAGTACTGTTAATAATTATATCATTGACAGTAGTATTCTCTTATGTCTTCATTAAATAGGTACCTTAAAGAAATTAGACTCACGGAACAATGGATTTCAAGAACTATCAATTCTTTGAAGATATTACATTACACAAAATTTCCCAGTGGTTGAATGGAACTTCTCAGCTCTAATTTTATTCATCCAGTGAATGCTTGGGTTGCAAGTTGTTATGATATATTACAAAGAATTGAACAGTAATTCAGGTTACTCCCTTGCAGGATTGGTCCTTCTATAAGCTGTAAAATATTGTTCTGCTTTGAGACTTGGTTAGTCGCTCTTCACGAATCTATGTGCTTGTGTATCCTCTACTCGTGCATTCAGACAGGTTCACTAATCTTCCTTCTTACAATAATATCCATCATTGTCTCTGTTTTGTTTTGTGTTGCAGCCTTATCTGGTCTAACGAACTCCACTGCAGGTATGTGTACGTGTCTTTCAATTCATAATAACTACAACCAAATAAAGCACTAAGGTGTTCTGGTGTAAAAGGCAAGATACAACGTTGTACCTATCATTGTGAATACCTGTAGCATCAGGTCTTAAAATTTTTTTGTTCACTGTTTTAAAATGATATTATGGAAAATGAATTGCTGCTTTTACCTCTTATGAAAAGAAACTGTTTTAATTTCCTTCACACACATCGAAGTTCCATAAATTAAAACGCAAAGTTAATTTATTTCAATTAATATTTGACAATACTGTGGCCGGGAGGAAAAAGGCCTTAAGTAAAAATGTTATACTTTTCAGGAGAGCAGTAGAAAGATTGAAATTGGTGTCAATTATAGAGTTTTTTTAATTAAGAGGTTTTTCCTGGATATTATTTGTTTATATTTCTTCTAAAATAGATAATGTTGTTCATTTAACAATTTTCTTGATTATTTCCAAAAATAGCCGCAATTAAGCCCTTTTAAGACTAGAACCGAAACTGAGTAGAAGAGACTATTTAAACATAAGATCTTTTTCATGTCTACATAAATGAAAAATGTAAATTATTAGGAATGCAAAATGGGTCTTAAACAATTATAGGACTGTTTACCCTGGTGCTTAAAGTTTTAAAAGGAAAGGGCATCAGTATGTGATAAAATGGCTAAAATACAAGTTAGACCTTTTTAATAGGGAAGCATGGAAAGTAAACATGTAATGGTTTGTAAGGAATAAAGTATTAAATATTCTTAAGTCCTTTATTCTGTGTGTGCTCGATTCAAAAAGTACTTAGGACATTTGGTAACGCTCTATAAATCCAGTCAGGAGTCTTATTTGACTTTAGCCGTTTTACCAGATTATAGAGAATTGTTTCCGCTTTCAGAATATATAAAAATCTCATTTTCACAAAAATTGACTTAAGACCTTTTTCCTCCCGGCCACAGAATTAATTTATTTCATCTTGTTTATTTTTAAAATTTGGTAAATTGCGTATGTTGATTTTATTAAGTACTCTTTTATAACATATTGAACACATTTAAAAGTGAAATTAAATATCTAGCTGCATTCTGCTGTTTCCATAAATCAAATTAACATCTTCGCCTTACCCTTGTTCCATTCTTTCTGCTCTCATTTCCTTCTTATTTCTCTCTTTCTATTCCTTCTTCCGTCCTGCTCCTCCAACAGCTCTTTCTCGTAGATACTCATAAAAATAGTGTACTTTATTTTAAAGCTTTATGTTGGATTATTTTATGAACTTTATGCCTTTATTATATTTGTTCAATTATAAAGAATAGTTCTGGACAAATGCACTTGTTTGATTTGAAAGCAATATTAAGTTTTTTTTTTTATTTTTATCTTACTTTCACAATGTGAAAGGACTTTCGTAATTATCCCAAGTCCATATGTTTGATATGTAGAGTTTTCAGTTGTGGATATTAACACTATGTGCTTATCAACGTGGTTGAACATGTATCTTGCCTTTTGCATCGAATGTGAAACCATTAACATCCAATTACCTAAACTTCCTTAGTACAGCAGCCTGATGTTCTTTCTAGGTGATATTACTTTTTAAGTTACTTAATCGATGTGCGTGAATTATTTTTAATTTCGATATCACCTTTGTTCAGTTCTGTTAATCCAGTGGTCTAGTTTATGTATTAATCTGCATTTAACAATTTATATATTAATACATTCTGAACAGTACTTTGTAATATTTTATATAGGCCTAATGATAATAGTTCTTACTTTATCTCGTTTACTCACTGTTAAAACAATATAGAAATACTACATTCCTTCATATTTTTGAGGCAACACTGTCCACCAGATTACAGACACTAGTATAGGCCTACATACTTCGTTAAAAATAAGTAGGCTACCGGTACCTGTGTTACGGAAATTATTATGAAAGTAATTTCTTTTAAAGTAAGATACCGGTACCGGTATTTATTAATATTAATGCTTTGTACACTGGTCACTATAATCCAATCTCGTCTTTACTTGGTATTGCATGTTCAAACTCGTCTAGGGATGATGAATTTTGGACATAAAATTCTAGGATCAGTTTGCCGTTGTAATTACTTTCACATAAATTTATCTACTGTATCATAGCATTAGAAATAAAATTATCTTAAATAATTGATTAAATGGCGAACTTACTCGTGTTAATTATGTAGCATGTGCGACACATGCTTACATAAATAACACGAGTAAGTTCGCCATTTAATCAATTATTTATATTCAAGATTCAAAATGGAAAATTATCTAGATCAAATCGCTATAATATTACTTAACCATTAAAAATTCACCTAAATTCTATATTAGTTTGCAGATAATGAAATGTAGTAGTAAAGTAAACATATGAATACAAATTTTATTCCTTTTCATATTTACAAACATCAGCAAAGGCAAAAGAACATATGTACATTAATTATAGGGTACCGGTATAGCAGTCTTAAAATTGAACAATACTAAATCATTCATCTTTCCCTATGATAAAGGCCTACTTCTCAGAAGAATTTATTTTCTTAAGGAACACTGGGACTGAGTTTTGAAACTTTTAAAGGTTTTTATTAATTTCTTTCAAATTCGGCGAGTTTGTTTTGTCTGTGCATCTAAGTAACAGTACCGAATTTCATCAAGTTTCAGTCATTAGTTCCTTAGATATTCATTTTCACGTATTTTAATGATAATAAATTATGTGTAAATTCAGAACATCCCTGACAGCTTCAGAATTATTTTGCTTTTAAAAATCTTATGTGAAGGACTTGCATTTCATGATAAAGAAAACTACGCATGAATTTTTAAATTTGACAATTGGTTCGTGAGAAAATTTTCTTACAAATTATAACTTTTGCTTGATAATGTTCTTTAATTTTTAAAAATTAAAAATTCCTATCATGAAAAGTTTTCAGTGAAGAGCTGATTCCATGCACAGCTTTGTGTATTGCAATATGCTGAGTATTCTTGCAAAGTTTTATGTAAATCGGAGCAAGTGGAAGCCACTAGAAACTTTATTATTGACCAAAAACGTAGTTTTGAGAAAACGCAATTTTTAGTGGGTGTGGCATTTTAAAAATGGTCGCCAGACCTTTAAAAGTATTAGGTGGGGGCTAAATATAGGACAGAATGTTAAACAAATGTATAAGGTAATATTCACAGATGGGAGCAAAGGTGAACTCGGTGTTGGAGCAGGAGTAGCTATATTCAAAGAAGGCAACCTGGAGGAAGCGCTAAAATACAGACTGAATGGCAAATGTTCCAACAATCAGGCTGAACAACTAGCCATATTAAAAGCTATTCAACATGTACAGACTCTGGAAAGTCAACAGCAAAAAATTTCAATATTTACAGACAGCAGGATAACATTAGACTCCCTTAGAAATCAAACATAGCATATGCATCTTATAGAAGAAATCAGAAGAGAAGTAAAGGAAGCGGAGAGGAAGAAGTGGAAAATAGAATTCAACTGGATTAAGGCCCACGCTGGACACAAGGGGAATGAATTAGCAGATCAACTTGCAGCACGCTCCGAGGATATTCCAGAGAGCTACAGCAAGACACCAAAAAGTGCAGTGAAAGGTGAAATACACACTCTCAGTTTAGTGAAGTGGCAAAACGAATGGGACAACACAGCAAAAGGACAAATCACAAAATCTTTCTTCCCAAATATAAACGATCGGTTAAAACTGAAACTTAACATAACCCCAAACTTCACAACTATAATAACAGGACACGGAAATATAAAATCTTATCTACATAAATATAAAATTATAGATAGCCCATTATGTCCATGCAACAATGACGAACAAACGATAGATCATTTGTTATACAATTGTAAATTACTTGAGAGAGAAAGAGACATTCTGAGAGCGGCAGTTCTAAAGACTGAAAACTGGCCAGTGAATAAAGACAAACTAGTGCACAAATACCAAAAGAACTTGATCAAATTTACTAACAATATACAGTTTGACAAATTACAATGAAAGAAACGTACAAAATTCATCCATCTATATTGCCTATAAAGAAACTTTTAGAACAATATAAAGTAATTATATGAACATAGTTTAAGTTAAACCAATGCATGTAGTATTACTCCACAGTAATGGAGCATGCAGACTGTAAAAAAAAATATATATATATATATATATATATATATATATATATATATATTATAAGGTAATTATTTATATAAAAAGAAGTTATTTTTACCATTTTGGCCAAAAATTCAGTCTAGTGTCCCTTAAGTAAAGGATGATTATGTTGTATCAAGCTATGAAATTCCACATAGTTCTTGTTAAAACTCTTTAACAATGAACATAGCCTTCACAGTTTCTACAGATAACCTATTGTTTTCGTTTATCCATAAGGAGTTCATGCAGGAAAATAGTCTTTCAATACTAGCATAGTTATTACCACATTTGCTAATGGTACTGTTCCCACAACATGACAGTATTGCCAATCGGTAAGACATTTTTATGAGTGAGAGCTATCGATTTCTTGGTAATTACATGTTTTAAGTTTGAGAATAAAAATTTTACACACAAGTCCACAAAATAGGAACAATTCTGTGTCCCAAAGAAGTTTATCGGGATGCCGAGACACAACCTCAAAATGAGGTACAATCCCGTGAAATATACGAAGATTCCTAATAATGGCATCAATCTTTCGAAATCATTATGACGAGCTGTGCAATGGTAGCTTGATAGCAGTGATAGCTTTGCGGTCTTGGGCTATAGTTTCTTTAGCTTCTGAAAGACTGCTCTTAATACTACAGTAGAACCTCTATTATCCGTGGTAATGAAGGGGGTGAACTGAACGGTTAATCGAAAAAATCGGATAATCCATATCATAAAATATTTTCGTAAATTAAGTCGATAGTAGTTGAACTTCTTTAATTTCCTCTGTGCTCTTGTGTTTAACACGATAGGTAGTGAATCAGTATTTCTCTCACTTAAGTCTGGTTGTCAACGACTGGTTTTTAAGGGGCAAGGAAATTCCTTGTAATGGATGCCAGTGGAAAGATAGGAATAGTACAAGTCTCGTGTTGTAGCTATACATACCTTATACATTTTATTGTTGATTTTTAGGTATGTTAATTCTCGCAGAATTGTAACATCGATCTCGTATTCTGATGTAAGATGAGCCACAGTTTTTCTTTCCCCAAACAACTCAATTATTTGCACTTTTTCGGTACTTAGCACAACACGTTTTGTTTTGGAACTCATGGAATATATTTTATATACAGTAGAAATTGTACAGTACGGACAGAAGTTGTACTCGAACAGTAGACCTTGCTGTGTAAATGTCAAGGCTTGTAATAACATTCTCGAGAAAAAAATACGTACTGGTACTAATATATCGTACAATAGTACTTCATATCTTTCTGTAGCAAAAAAAAAAAAAGGAGGGCGAGAAAGACGACAGTCTGATAATCCATCAATCGGTTAATAGGGTGATGGATAATCGGAGTTTTACTGTATATAAAATCCCCCAGCTGTGTCACGATGTTGTTGAAGTCGTCAAGTAGTTGCAGCAATAGACCAAGAACCGACATATCATGCCTTGTACTGTTAGAACATCAGGTTGCTGTTAAATATTTGTAACCAAGACTTTATCATGGTAAATGGTGATAACAGATGAGATCGTTGTTGCATTATATTTGCAAGAATAATCTCGTTATACAAGAATAAGCACAAGTTTTTCATTCCGAGATACCTATTTTCCAGTGCTCGGTTATCCCTAATTGATATTTTTTTAATTACAGAATGGTATCTGTTCTGTATTTCTGTGTAGTAAAATCAGCAATAAAATTTAAAATCATTCACCTAATTCTAATGTCAAACTCAAAATTATCACTGTTGCTTTGATAGCATTTATTCTCTGATATTATTATTTCAGTTTTAATTGCTTATTCATAACTTAAAAATTCGTAAGGCCTTCCATTCATTTGCAAATATTAATATTCTTACGTTGTATTTGCTAGAAATGTGAGTATACTATTGAGAATTTTCTACTTTTTATTTTACATTCCACAATGCAAATTCGGCATATTCTTTTGGATTTTGTAAAAATTTCTACTTGCGCATAGAGCTTGATTTTCTGTACAGATGAGTAGGTTCTGCTTTACATTTCTAAAATATTTTTTTATACCTATCGATTTTTTTAAATAAATTATTCCATAGAAAATAAGTTCTTGGATATAGTGTCCGTTTTTGTAATGAATTCATGTTTACATGAAAAATTAATTTTAATTTTCTTATTCAAAGACTGCAGCAATATGTTGATAAGTGTTAACTTTTTTTTTTATTAAATTACCCTTTTTTTTATTAAATTACCCTATTAAAGAAACTTCAATCTAAATGTAGATAAATTTTGTTAGATCTCTGATTATTCCATTATAAGTTTCAGATTTGTGTGACAGCCTGTTTGTTCAGAACAAATAAAACAAGTTCTAGTTTTTTATTTTTGTTATTTTTTTATCTTTTATATTTCTTCTTTACATATAATCCCAAATTTTCTTTCTGTTTAGGTTATCTTTGTAAGCTATGTACTGTAATATCGTGTAATGTAACTACTAATGATTGTGTAACAGATTAACATGTGTTAGCTTATGTAAAGAGTAATATTTCATATTTCATTTAACTGGGTCCAGATATTTATGTTTCTCCGTATCTTCTCCTCAACCCGAATTCTTTCGTTTTCTCTCTCTCTCTCTCTCTCACTCACTCTTCATCCTTCTTTCATTTCCTTTTTCTTCTCCTACACTCTTTACCGTCTCCTTCTTTCCATTCGACTTGAGGGAGAAAGCAATATTTTGGACTTTTTCATTGCTTGTGAAGTATAAAATCTGGCAAAGCTCGAAGGTTGACCCAACTTCTTCAGAAGATGAACAGACGTGTGAGAAACATACGATCTTCGTTGGGACTGTTACAAATGGCTAAGTTATCAGTCCAGTGAATTTGGTTATTTGTGACGATTTGAACAAGTGTGTGTGTGATTGTCACCCTTTTATTCACCTGAAGACATAGTGTCGGCAAAAGGTAGCTTATATGCTGTGCTGTAAGTAGTTAACGTATTATCTGTTCATACGCATATTAAAATTAGTATTTCATAAATATCTGGTCCCACGTGTCTACAGTTTTATGTACATATATGATTGCTGTAGTTTAAAGAAGCATTTTCTTTTTAATTAAAGAAATAATGTACCATTCAAAACACAAAATAGCCTAGTTAATTTTATGAAAGTGCTTCTTTAGTGACTAGAATCACACTTTCATGTAACAATGTTCTAATGACAAATATCTCTCTTTGTTTCTGTCTTCTGCTTTGTTGTGTTGGCAATACCTCCAGCTCTTCTTGGGAAGGCTGGTAACACAGGTGAGGGTTGAATGAAGCTCTCAAGTGAATTTTGTTTGCTAAATAGATGCTTGTTTGTAGCTGTAGAAATGTACTGCGCTTTTTATGTAGAACTAGTTTAGATAAACAGAATTGGAAGAATAAAAATGCAGTTTCCACATTAAAACTACTTATATTAGTGTTACTGGTAGTGATGGCGTGCGTTAATCCATGCATATACAGCTTTAAAAAAAATATGTCCTGGGTTTACGAGCTAAGACCTGTTTCGTTTGCGAAAAATCAACCAGTACTTCAATTTTTAAATGAAAAATGAAGTACATTTGATTTGTATTTGTTTTTTTAGTTTTTTTTTTTTTCCTTTCATTTTCTCATTACACAAAGTATAAAGAGAAAGTATTATGATTTTGCAATAAAATATATTTCGGGATTTTCACCATTATGAGCGTTCTCAACTGGTTTCCGATATTCTGTCTTGTCTTTCAATTCATCCTTTCGTGTACAGAAATGTCTCCTAAAGTAATGAACGAATTCTGTTTATATTCAGTATCTAAAAGTCATTTGAATCTGAAATGATAAACATGAAAAAATCATTTTCAGTGTAAACTAATAATAATAGGTCGTTACTTAAAGAATAGTGCAAAATGATTAGTTGAAATCAACTCTAACCTTTTGTTTAATAATTTCTTATGCAAGATGAAACATTGAGTTAAGTGGTACAGACCGTCTCCATTCAGCAGGTTTGTGCTGTATGCTTTAGCTAAATCACAGAAATATCCCTTCAACATGTAATTTAGAATTTAAAGAATTAAGTATTTCATCCAGCAACCTAAAAGCTGCGTTATCTGTCAATTTTTGTTTTCTAAATCCAAACTACTCTAATATTAATATATTGTTGGGTTCAGAAATAATGATATATAGTACAGTACCGGTAATCTATTTTAAGATGCATAACTTTTCAAACATGCTTACATAGCTGTGCTTTATCGAAAATTTCTTTGACAAAAAAATACTTCTATGAATTGCTTTCAGAATTAGCATATAGCTAGCCATTATGGAAGTAGAGCAGAAAATATAATTTATTTTTATATAAAACATATTGAACATTTTCTCAGATAAAGTGTTATGACTTAAAATGTCTACAAGAATCAGTTTAGAGAAGTAATGTAACTCTAGTCGTTACTAAATTAGAGTAGAAAAGGACTGTTTCTTTGCTTTAAAATGTTACTCTCCTATAGAAGTCGCAGAATTTCTTCTTAGCCACAGATACATTAAAAGTCAGAGAAGATTCCTCAACCGGAATTCATTGCTTTTGTAATAGGGGATTACCTCAGTTTCACAATCGGCTATAGGCTTAAACAGCACTTTTTATTGTATTTGGACGAATGTCGATAAAATATATAAAATACAATTCGTGTGCATTCAGAAAATGGAAGTTTTATCTTCTTATTTGGGTCACAGTAAATGATGAATTTCTACAATTTATCTAGTAAGCCAAAGAAAGTAATCTATTACCAGTAATAAAGATATCTGTGATACTAGTATTATGGTAAAAAAACTGGATTGTTTGAAAAGTGTAGAATTTACAGGCTGTAGTCAGAAAATATGTGTCTACATGACATTGATTTTTCAAGATTAGTTGTTACAAAAACCTTCAAGACATAATCCCACCTCTACAAGTTTTGATGCATCACCCAGTAGATGGGGACACTTGGGCTAATGGGTCAATTCAAGTGTCCCCTATCAGTACAAAAGAAAATAAATAATTTAATTTAATTTCCGGAGTATAGTTATATCGTAAGGAATTTATTAACACAGAAGGATCCAGAATATGAAAGTAACATAAATAATTATGATAAAACAGCTGAAAATAATATCTATCCATCTGATATTGAAATAGTGATATGTCTCAAAAACAGTAAGGTTAGGAGAAATTCCAGGAGAATTGATGAAATACTGTATGAATCAAATAAACTTTGGGAAAAATTAGTAGAGATATTTGAAAAAAGTATAAATGATGAAGACATACTTGTACATAGACTAAAAATGGGTTTATTTATAGAATATACCACGTTCCAAAATTATGGTACTGTAATATTTTCATATGTTTATTTTTAAGTGAATATTAATGATACAATAACTTTGTGATAAGTTTTTATTTGCACGTTATATAAACACCCAAGATTTATAGTTAATCTGACAGTTTCTGATATTGCAAACCACAAATATTATTTTGGAAACTAATATGCATCCGACTGAGAACTCCTTCAAACAGATAGTAGACCTTCAACCCAAATGATTGGACTATAATATCCAATTACTAACTTTTAAATACTGGTACTATATTTTTCCATTGTTGCTTGTTATGCAACCAGGAATAAGAAATGGACATGGACCATGTAACGACTTGTGAATCTCTTCGAGATTATGAAGATGATCTAACAAACTATTGGGAAGCAAGAAGAATAATAATTTTATTATTAAATTCTCAGTAGGTACAATAAAAAGTAATGCCTAAATTTATTATCACTTCAGTAAAGTTATGGTACTGTAAACTTCAGTCACATCTGCTCTGTTCTCTCAGTTTCATAATTGCCTTATTGCAACCGTAGTAGTAGTGGTAGTGGTAGTAGCAACACTGAAATAATGATAATAATAATAATAATAATAATAATAATAATGTCCCGTGCCGTGGCATCGCGGTCTAAGGCATCCCGCCTAGGACTCGCGTTAAGGAATGCGCTCTGGTTCGAATCCTCATGGGGGAAGAAATTTTTCTCATGAAATTTCGCCCAGTGTATGGGACCAGTGCCCACCCAGCATCGTGATGCACTTGGGGAGCTACAATAGGTAGCGAAATCTGGTTGTGAAAGCCAGCTATAACGGCTGGGGGGATCATCGTGCCAACCACATGATACCTCCATCCTGGTTGGATGATCGTCCACCTCTGCTTCGGCATGTGGGCGTGAAGCCAGCAGCTGGCTGGTCGGTCTAGGCCCTTCACGGGCTGTAGCGCCACGGATTATTATTATTATTATTATTATTATTTATTAATAATAATAATAATAACAATAATAATAATAATAATAATAATACTGTCAGTGTTTTAGGAAATCTTAAAATCATTCTGAAGACTCCAAGTTTACGAAATATATCATACTACATGAAAATACTAGCCTAGAACTTCACTACATTACTGCGTACAAATCTTTCTGATATTCTCTCTTTTAATTCGAAAATATATTACAGTGTATTACATAGGAACTGCATTTTTAGATATAAGGTTGGTAATCCTATCTTTGAAAACTAAAGCAAAGAAGTTTGGTTTCTGCCTTGCACTTTGGATTATAAAAGCTGTTTGTTGGCATGTGTTGGATTGAACTAGTGCTGTGCACACAGTAATGCTCATAGACTTGCTTGGTAATTAATTTAAGGTATTGATGCTTCGCTTATCTGAAGGTACGTATTATAAATCATATGGAATTCGTGTTGTTTGAAGATCAGATAACTTCTTTTCACAATGTCTTTACATTTTAGTAATATATCTCTTCTCCTCGCCAGATTATATATAAAAGAAAATGAAAAGTGATTTCTTTTGTTTTGTTTTTTTTTTTATTTTTTATAAGAATATGTGATGAACATTTGTTTAAAAAAAGTTGTTGAATTAGATGTACAGGCACAAGAAGGGCTTTCGTCTTTGGCCAGTTGATAAAATTGCGCAGTTGCATAATGGGCTTACGTAAACTGAAGCTTGGCGCACATGTTCTAGGTTTTCGATATGTTGGAAAATGTCTAATGATCTATTCGACAGTTGCGTACATACCGTTTTCAGTCGTTACAGCCATGACGAATAAAATATCACACTGTTAGATCTTAATTTTCAATAATCAGTACCGATACTGGTGTAGATGATTTTGAATGCGCAAACATTGAAGGTCACAGGTCAAAAACGACTGTCTTTGCTGCACTTCGTGCAAATTTCATTTACTTTTTAATTTAATGTGTAACACTTTCATTAAGCTGCCAATGCTTATCTACTACAATAGTCATTTACATGAGTAAGATTTTTACATGAACGTTTTGGATACTATTTTTGTATCATCTTCAGATGCATTACAATTATCAATTAGCTATTAAGCTTGTAAATGATTGAAAACCTAGCCATTGGTGTTCTGTGAACTTCCTTTTTGTGATTGAGTGTGTAAAACATTTATGGATGTCGCTTGTGCTTATGTGTGTACTAGTAATTAGTGCTAATAGTAATACTAAGCTTACTTAATATCAATCAATTTCTAAAATGCAATATAAAACTTATAATTAAACAACAATATAAAATATAAAAACTTTTATAAAAGAACACTTGTTTGGTCGCTTTTGTTGTTCTGTCATTTGAGTTCTATAGAACAAGTGTTCTTTTATAAAAGTTTTTATATTGGTGTTATACTATAAATTTTATATTGCATTTTAGAAATTGATTGATATTAAGTAAGCTTAGTATTACTATTAGCACTAATTACTAGTACACACACAAGCACAAGCGACATCCATAAATGTTTTACACACTCAATCACAAAAAGGAAGTTCACAGAACACCAATGGCTAGGTTTTCAATCATTTACAAGCTTAATAGCTAATTGATAATTGTAATGCATCTGAAGATGATACAAAAATAGTATCGAAAACGTTCATGTAAAAATCTTACTCATGTAAATGACTATTATAGTAGATAAGCATTGGCGGCTTAATAAAAGTGTTACACATTAAATTATAGCAGCTTATCGGTAACAAAACAAAAATGAAATTCATTTACTTTTATTTGCGAAAATGGTACCTATTTTAGAGTCACTACTTTTTAATTTATATTGGTTACCTGTACCAATATTTATAGATCATTTGCAAGTGATCATTTGTAATGAAAACTTAACTTGTAGTTAGTAGTCCTACCCTGAATTTGAGGTTTGCAAAACAGTTAACGTAGCAATATTACATTACACAAAATATAATTGTTAATTCACTTGTTCATTTAATTCTTTGCCATGGATTGGGGACTAAAGCCATTAGTTGCCATTAAATTTCATCTCACTTCTTACATAGTATAGAGTGTAATTAGCTTCATTTCATTTATTTTGACAGGCAGCCTTATCGTGAAATGGGGTATTTTTGTTATTCAGAAGTCTTTAATCGATGATGTTTTTTATTCTTATACCAAAATTGCCCATGTATTTGGGTTTCAGCTGTTGTTCCGCTGCATACATACTTGCATCATCGATTATGACAAGTTGTAACTTTATAAACATATTCATAACTGTCCACACCTGTGGAGTAACGGTCATCGCGTCTGGCCGCGAAACCAGGTGGCCCGGGTTCGAATCCCGATTGGGGCAAGTTACCTGGTTGAGGTCTTTTCCGGGGTTTTCCCTCAACCCAATACAAGCAAATGCTGGGTAATTTTCGGTGCTGGACCCCGGACTCATTTCACCGGGATTATCACCTTCATTTCATTCAGACGCTAAATAACCTAGATGTTGATATAGCGTCGTAAAATAACCCAATATTCATAACTTGTCAGGAGTTTTACTGTTTTTCTTTTCCTTTTTGGCCTCGAATTTATGACAACATGGGTGCAGTGTTAAGAAATTAATTCCAGTATGGTGAAATTACCGGTACATACTGGCAACATTTGATTGAATAATGTCTCAGATATTTATGACGACTTCCAAAGAGATATACTAGACATAGGTCTTAATAATATGTTCTAGAGAAAATGAGAAAATTGCTATGAAACAAGTTTTCTTCGTGAAATTCATTGCATCCAGCAAATCTCATTTAACAGTTTTTTTTTTGCCATTTCACTGATGTTGAATGTTTGCAGGTCAAAAGGATTGTTCAGTGAAGCAGAAATTATTTTTTTTTATTTACCGTACTTTCCTCTTTAATTGTGCTTTTGTGATGAAGCTCGAGAAGTTACAGGTAATTTCAGTGTTCTTAATTTTATTGGTACATTGAGAGCTTATTGCAGGTTTTGCTGATTGCTTCTATGTATTTATTTGTAATGTTTGCAGCTTGCTTTGACAGTATTTGCAATAATATAGGCTATATTATATACATGTATGTATGTATGTTTGTATGTATGTATATATGACATTTGTGAGTTCTTGTTAATGAAGTGGAATATTTTCATTCATATGTAGTAATTCGCCATATATCAGGATTTAATTTAGCAATACTTGTATGGAATTTTTGGCTTATATGTAACTAGACAACGTCCAAGTCTCTAAAAAGGATTGAATATTTCAGACTGGTAAAATTATGGTAGAGTTCATCATAAAAATTTTAAGAAATAAATATAAAGAGTTCTTACAACCAGTTACATTTTCTATGCTAACTAATCTTTGTACTGAACTTTTTATTTTCTACGATTCATATTTTGTTAGTATATTACATTACAGTATTAAATAGAAAAAAAATTAACTTATTTTGAAGTAAAGAGAGTTATGTTATTTGTAGATGAGTAGATACCGATTATATATATCCATGTTTCAAGTTTGCATGATTTCTATTTTCAGCAAAATGTTTTATTATGATATCAGAATTCAGATAACTCAGTAACTACCGGTATGGAGTGTGTTACAAGGAATGACTATGTCTGTGCAGGGTCACTAGCAGGCCAGACTTCTGGGGGCAGCTCACTGAGCCCCGTGACTAGCATGGCTCTGGGTGGGCTCACAGGTTCCCCACTCAACACCATGGCTTCCATCAACGGGCTGGGGTCCACGGGTCTCACGCACAACGGCACTGGACTCGATGCACTCACATCAGCTTACTCTGGCATCCAGCAGTATACAGGTACATCTCTCTGACGTAGAAGACGTGTTTTTCAGCATCTCTCCATCTCTCTGACGTCGAAGACGTGTTTTTCAGCATCTCTCTGACGTAGAAGACGTGTTTTTTCAGCATCTCTCCATCTCTCTGACGTAGAAGACGTGTTTTTCAGCATCCCTCTTACGTAGAAGACGTTTTTTCAGCATCTCTCCATCTCTCTGACGTAGAAGACGTGATTTTCCTCATCTCTCCATCTCTCTGACGTAGAAGACGTGTTTTTCAGCATCTCTCCATCTCTGACGTAGAAGACGTGTTTTTCAGCATCTCTCCGACGTAAAAGACGTGTTTTTTTCAGCATCTCTCCATCTCTCTGACGTAGAAGACGTGTTTTCAGCATCTCTCCATCTCTCTGACGTAGAAGACGTGTTTTTCAGCATCTCTCTGACGTAGAAGACGTGTTTTTTCAGCATCTCTCCATCTCTCTGACGTAGAAGACGTGTTTTTCAGCATCTCTCTTACGTAGAAGACGTGTTTTTTCAGCATCTCTCCATCTCTCTGACGTAGAAGACGTGATTTTCCTCATCTCTCCATCTCTCTGACGTAGAAGACGTGTTTTTCAACATCTCTCCATCTCTCTGACGTAGAAGACGTGTTTTTCCGCATCTCTCCATCTCTGTGACGTAGAAGACGTGTTTTTCAGCATCTCTCCATTTCTCTGACGTAGAAGACGTGTTTTTCCTCATCTCTCCTTCTCTCTGACGTAGAAGACGTGTTTTTCAGCATCTCTCTGACGTAGAAGACGTGTTTTTCCGCATCTCAGTATAACGTGACAGGTCATGAAATTCGGTGTGACAAAAACCATACAAATTTAAAATCACTAATACACAATAACTAAACAACGTACAACAGTGAAACTAGTTTCGATCGTTAGAGTTAGGATTAAAGTATTAAAGTTTAGTGCATGGTGGAGGAATGACCTCAAGCATTTTGGTGGAGGCCGGTTATAAATAGCACTCTGGCCAACAGTTTAAGATAACAGCCAGTATCGTGTGCATCTCCGATGGGCGGGCAAAAGGGCTTAAGTCATTTTTCTGATATAAGATTTCCGTCATTAAATCTCTTTCCTAAAAGAGATCCTGGTCCTGCACCGTGGCGTCGTGGTCTAAGGCATCCTGCCTAGGACTCGCATTACAGATGCATGCTCGTTCGAGTCCTCATGGGGGAAGAAATTTTCTCATGAAATTTCGGCCAGTGTATGGGACTGGTGCCCACCCAGCATCGTGGTGCACTTGGGGAGCTACGATAGGTAGCGAAATCCAGTTGCGAAAGCCAGCTATAACGGCTGGGGGGATCATTGTGCTAACCACACGATACCTCTATTCTGGTTGGATGATCGTCCACCTCTGCTTCGGCATGTGGGCGTGAGGCCAGCAGTCGGCTGGTCGGTCTGGGCCCTTCATGGGCTGTAGCGCCACGGATTATTACTAAAAGAGATGCTGAAACTAGCAACGTCAAAACGTAAAGAAAATCGTGAAATAGTCAAAACCTGTTGTTTTTCGGATTTACAACAGTTGTTTAAATCTTAGAAAATTCCTCCTGAAAATTTTACATAGACTGACTTAAGCCCCTTTTCCCACTCATCAGAGAATTAAAGTTTTTGCGTCTCATCTATGATAGCTTTTTCATAATTGTGTTTTATTTTACGTCATATACAAACGATAGAATAAGTCTATTAAAACAAGTTTTCTTTTCTCAGTTTTGTAGAAAAATATTTCTCAGAAGTAGGAAATTATATACTGAATTATCGTTTGCATAAAACAAGGAAATAGTACTCTGGTCAGTCAATATAGGAGAAAGTCAATGTTCACATACTTAGATATAACATGTGAGCAAGTCCACTGCAATCGGCAAGCAGTAGAGCTTCAAAGTCGAGTAATATTATGGACAGGAAAACATCGATCATATGGGGATGGGTATTTAAGAATTGTTAATCCATTTTAAAAAGTGAATCTGATACAACGTTAATACAAATTAATTTTATTTCTATTTATATTTATTTATATATATATATATATATATAAGGCGGTCGGGTAGCTCAGTTGGTAGAGCAGCTGGCTACGGACTGAAAGGTCCGGGGTTCGATCCCAGGTGGTGACAGGATTTTTTCTCGTTGCCAAACTTTCAGAACGGCCCCAAGGTTCACTCAGCCTTCTATAAAAATTGAGTACCGGGTCTTTCCCGGGGGTAAAAGGCGGTCAGAGCGTGGTGCCGACCACACCACCTCATTCTAGTGCCGAGGTCATGGAAAGCATGGGGCTCTACCTCCATGCCCCCCAAGTGCCTTCATGGCATGTTACGGGGATACCTTTACCTTTTTTTTACCTTTTATATATATATATATATAAAGTACAATAATAAATAAATAAATAGATAAGTATATACATAAATAAATAGATACATAAATAAAGAAATAAGTAAGCATATAAATAAATTAATTAATTAATATCCAAATACAATAATGCATAAGTTAGTAAATAAGTGAGTGAGTGAATGAATATATATAAGTAAATGAATGAATGAATAAATAAATAAATAAATATTACCTTAAACTCTCCAGCAATAACCATAATTATTCCATTCTCATTATCTGAAAAATGTAACAAACCTCCTACATCTATATTAAGTATTAAATTATATAATTCTGATTGCTGTCTTATACAGTATAAATGTCCGATTTTATTAAAGAGTCCTCTGAAGTTAAGTATTTAGGCATAATTTTCGATAATCATTTAAAATGGAACCAACACATTAATTACCTTTGTAATAAATTACGTAAAATAGTATATTATTTTGTTTTATTGAGGAATTACTTGTCAATAAGTTTATTACGCACAATATATTTAACTTTATTTCAATCGATAATCATGTATGGAATTATAGGATGGGGTAGCTCATTTAAATCCAATTTTAATCCACTTTATTTATTACAGAAGAAAATAATTAAAATATGTCTTTATAAACCTTTTGATTTTCCATCTCAAAATTTGTTTCTAGACTTTAATGTGCTTAATGTAAGACAAATTTATTATATTGTATTAATAAAATTCATACATAAAACGAAATAATTTTTAATTATATTCTCATAGTTATGAAACAAAAGGTATGAATTCTTTAAGACTGATTGAACCAAAATGCAACACTGTTACAGTATTTAATCATAGTAGTAATTTAGGCCCATGAATATATAACAAATTTATATTTAAATATCCTAATCTTATGCAAATCTAGTCTTTCAGATGAAGCTCCCTGTAAAGCAGGTTTGGATAATTTCAAGGGAAAAATTCTTCCGGGGCCGGGTACAAACCTACTACAAACCTACTACAAACCTGCTTTACAGGGAGCTTCACCTGAAAGACTAGATTTGCATAATATATACGTTACTGTGTACGTTAACAGAAAACCACAATTCCAAGTCACACAGAGATTGTGTGCACTCGTTGCGGGTCTCTGGCGTTTCGTCAGCCCACGCGAGTTATGTGGATATAAAGGGAAAAGTTGAGATGGTGTCAGTGGAGTTCCCGGGTAGCTCAGTGGTAGAGCGCTGGTACATTCAACCAGAGGTCCCGGGATCGATACCCGGCCCCGGAACAATTTTTCCCTTGAAATTATCCTAATCTTGTCAATTCTAATAGTTCTAGTATTAAATTTAAAAAGTTATGTATGGATTTTATAAAAATTGAAAAATTGTATATTTAAATTTATATACTATAATTGCACAGTAGACATAAAACAAATTGTATCGTATACTTATTAATTTCACTTCAGGAATCCGCCCCTGAGCACGAGTTCTACTCTTTCAGGGGCGAGATAAAGTTTTTCTGTATATATTATATGTTATGTTACAATTATTAGCAAAATAATAAATAAATAAATAAATAAAATATCATTAATATTTGCAGGGGTTAGTTTCTAGGCGTAGAATAATATTCACTTTGTCAGAAATACTTAGGTGTAAACGCGTTTGTCACATGATGCCTTACCGGTATCCGGGGGCTTGTATTCTCGTCCCAACAGACCACGTTGTACTGTTTTCTGCTTTCTTTAGACTTAAACACATTGGCGTAGCAGTGTACATAGTGATATTTGTCTTCTAGTGGCTACAAGACTGTGTGGGACATTAAGTGAAGAAAAAAAAAAAAACACTAAAAAGTTACTAACCTCTTTCCCAAGTATTATAGTCCGGGTCAGCTTACTTCATACCCTAAGGGTGAAACCTAACCATTTTTCCCCCATTACTACAAATGCTAGTGGTTTGTGGTGATTTTATAGTTTATAGGTTGAATTTTCTTTTGCCAACTTCGTTTCGAATTTCGATACTGACAAATACTACAAATGGTAGTGATTTTGTAACTGGTATGTTGGCAGCTGAGACAAGTATCGACAATATTTGTCGGTACTGGAGTTCCATGAAAATGAAATTGTACTAGATTTCTGAGCCTGTTACTGAAAGCTAGTGAAATTTGAACATACTAATAATTAATTAATATCAGGGTAATTTCATAGAAGACGGGCACTTGGTTGAATGTAGTAAGTATTACCAACGTCTTTATTTCAGAGTTAAATGTTAGTGATCTTTTAGTGACTTTTACATGTTAGTTCTAGGTTTTTGTACTAGGTGTCGCCGTGATTTTCTTTTAATTTTATTGGTTATAGTTGTCATTTGTTCTAGGATTTTCGTGAATTTTGAATGGATAATGACGTTATCAGTTGTTCTTGGTTGTTTGACGTGAGTGGTGTTATGTTGTGTCTGATGGCTAAAGCTATTGAAAGTTTCTCATTTTATGATTTTTGTTATTTTCTTTCGATTTGATTGGTTATAGTTATCATTTATTCTAGAATTTTCATTAATTTTTCATGGATAATGACGTTGTCCTGTTGTTCTTGGTTGTTTGACGTGAGTGGTGTTACATTGTAGATTTGTCTGCATTTGTCGAATGCGCATCATCATGCTTACGAAAAGCCACTTTTCAGTGCCAATAATTTATTTTGTGTGCACAAGGTTGGAATTTTGAAGTAAGAGGGAAAGGAAGGAAACCGTGTTCTGAAATTTATTAAATTTTGTGTCTATTTTGGTTTAGTTCTTTCGCTGGTGAAGAAGGATTGTGTTGAATGTTGAGAAGAAAACTGTTTTTCTGTGGTTTAAAGGAATTATTTACTGAATTTTCTGTAGAAGTTAAGATGTAATAAGTGTTCGAAAAGATTTCATTTAGTGTAAACACGTGGTTTATTTATGCAAAGTTGACTGTACGACAAAGTGTTGGTTTAGTTCTTTGTTGCCTGCATGGTTTAAGTTTAGATTGCCTTAAAGCCTGTGTCATTTATACTGGAAGTGAAGAGGTTGTAGTTGAAGACGTCGATGAGAATTGAATTTTATTTCATAAGATGATAAACTATTATGTTTTGTTTTGTGTTTTAGTGATTTTTGGGGGTAAAGTGCGGACGAAAACTGCCAGAAAAGTACTACCAACTATGAAGTTCGAATGCCACCAAACGCCAAAAAAATCAAAGGCGAAAAATTAAATATATTTTCATTTTTTTGGAGGGCTTGTTCTTCTTTAAAAATATGAATATATATTTGATTTTTCATCTTTGATTTTGCGATGTTTGGTGACATTTGGACTTCGTAGTTGGCAGAACGTTTTTGGTAGTTTTCGTCAGCCATGTTGGATTTTGCCCGTCTTCTAGGAAGTTACCAATATCAGTATTAATATTAATACATAACAGTTATTTTATGTGTTGCGTTGTGGTTATAATTCAAGACTATAGTCAGGTAAGTTTTCGGAGTTAGTACTTATAATTTAATGTGGTCAAACAAAATACATTTTTAGGTTAGGTTTCGTGAGTCAATTGTTTAGTCAAAACAATGAATTTCGTAATGCCAGACAAAATACTTGACATGTTGATCCCTTCCTTGTATAGTTTGCCTAAGAAAACATGTTACAAATTATTTAATTATTTAGAATAAGCTTCCAACATAAAGTACGGTAAGTAAATAAGTAATTTAGTACGAATGATCGTGTGATATCTGGTAACAGTTGGCAACATTGACAAGACGCCAATATTTGCTGTTTGGGAACTGTTCTTATGTGACCCTCACTAGAACTGATGACACGTAATCATGCACATATTCCAGGTTTCACATCTTTTGGCGGAGGTGGGGGCCACACAACAGGGGGTGGTCCGGCAGGGGTTACCAACTCCACATCAGCTTCTGGGGGTCCAGCAGGCAAGCAGATAGAGGGCCCTGAAGGTGCAAATCTCTTCATATACCACCTGCCTCAGGAGTTCAGTGACAACGACCTGGCATCAACGTTCCTGCCATTTGGCAACGTTGTGTCAGCGAAAGTGTTCATCGATAAGCAGACCAACCTGTCCAAGTGCTTCGGTAAGTGCTTCGAAATCGTTGTCGGTGTCATCTGCTTGTCTTTGATTGAGGGACTGCAGACAGAATTTCCCGCCATATCCTCGTTCAACTTTCCTGTTTCTCTAATGCCTGAAACAGGGATGTTTTGAAGAATTCTTCAGGACCATTTAAAACGAAACAGAGTAACAGTATTACGTATGCAGTGATGTACTCTAGAACTGAACAATAGTAATATGCGTTACAAGAGCGGTATGTTGAAGTTTTCATGTTCGAGGAAAAGTTTGAAAAAGCGAAACGTAGTTGAGCTTTTTTAATTTCCGAGAATTGAAAGAAAACATACCGCTCGTATATCGTACATTATTTTGTGCGAAGATCGTTTATTACATACCTGAAAGAGGAATCTCTAATTAGTTGCAATGAAATCTCTGTCTTGGTTTCTGTTCAATGACGGCAAATTTGCAAAACAAAAATATCTGTATAATTTCAAGGGAAAAATTGTTCCGGGGCCGGGTATCGATCCCGGGACCTCTGGTTGAACGTACCAGCGCTCCACCACTGAGCTACCCGGGAACTCCACCCGACACTGTCTCAAACTTTTCCCTTTATATCCACACAACTCGCGTGGGCTGATGAAACGCCAGAGACCCACAACGAGTGCACACAATCTCTGTGTGACTTGGAATTGTGGTTTTCTGTTAACGTACTCAGTAACGTATATATTATGCAAATCTAGTCTTTCGGGTGAAGCTCCCTGTAAAGCAGATTTGAATAATTTCCCTTGAAATTATTCAAATCTGCTTTACAGGGAGCTTCACCTGAAAGATTAGATTTGCAAAATATCTGTCTTCAACATTGTTGTTTTAAAATGTTTTCTGTGTTTACTATACTCCAGCAGGCCGTGATATATGTCTGTCTTTTTTTTTTCCCCCAGTCTATGATGAGTCTGGAATCTTGTTGATTTTTTCACAGCTTCCTTAATGTTACTTGCGTCATGAATGCAGTAACTTTAGTGGAGTTGTATAGTTTACTTAATTTTTGTAAATATTTAAAAACAATTATTAACAGTGCAATTTAGGTGAAATTGCAGTGGTAAGTTTCCAATTTATAATTATTACTATATTGAACGTCTCTAAAAATAATATGTTAAAAGCCTAAAGCAGTAAAATCAATATGTCACTTAAGCGGTAAGAAGAGGGAAATTGTTATGTGTGTTAGGTTGGGAATACTGAATGTGGAATTTTAGACTTTCCGCGGATTGGTTTTGTGCGGAAACCAAGCAAATACGCACGATCTTGCACAAAAGTATTTGCATATTCTGCTTTTTCAGGTTTTGTGTCCTATGACAACCCTGTGAGTGCGCAGGCTGCAATCCAAGCTATGAATGGGTTCCAGATCGGCACCAAGAGGCTCAAAGTCCAGCTCAAGCGTTCCAAGGAGGCGTCCAGACCATACTAGCCTCGAGGTGAGTGTCTGCGAAACTTCGTCAGCAACATTCCAAATCTTGTTACAGCTTTACACCTTGGGGAAAATAAAGTCTCATGTTGTGGGTATTACCAATTTTTTGGTTAGTATTGCTGGACTCTTCTGAAGATTAGTAATTCTAGTCACTGAAATATCCCAGATACGATAGTTAGTAGTATTCTTCAACAAAATCATCCATTTTGGAGTTGATCTCTCTCTGTTTCCTGTTCTCTTTCTTCCTTTCTGTCTAATGTCAGTATTATAAAACATGCATGAGATATTTTTGCAGGTTTCTTCTAAGTTTATTGTATTTTTTCCTTTATTCTTTTTCCAATTGGTATTATTTTAATCACATGGAGTTTTCTGCATTCGTTTTGTGATCTGTATATATCTCGGAGAAATTTAATTCCCCATTCTAATAACTTTTGGTATCATTTCCGACATGTGCGTTCAGACGCTGTTAAGCGTTTGCATTTTGCCAGTCAGATAGTACAGTATATCGATATTTAACTTGATTTCATTTCAGAACATTAATAAACGGTATATTTCAATGACTCTGTTACTTTAGTAAGCATTTTATCTTACGCTTGCAGCATTACAAAAGTTATTTATTATAGGTTTTCTGTAGGAAATTTTCATGTTAAAAGTAGGCCTTCTTCATCTCAAAAAGAGCAACTAAGGCTTGTAACACACTTGCAGAGTTTTCGCCAGCGAGAAATGTGTTGCGAGAAAGAGGCGAAGAGCCTTCCTCCACACACTTGGCGAGTTCTCACTATCACAGATCACACCTCGCTATGATCATCTATGCACTGCCTTCATGCAGAAAGCATTTTTTCTGATTATAGTAATGACTCGTTGGAGGAAATATTATAGGTTATGTATTTACGTATATTGTCGTACTTAAATATATAACCTGTAAGTATATTGTCGTATTTTACAAATTACGTATGAACGCTATGTTGAATCTGAGTATTCAGATGAGAAAATCGAGTTACATGAACATATTTTGTTAATGAAAAGAAAAAGTAGGCCTAAAATTAAAGCCAGAAATATCTGAAAATCACATTGTATCTTACGAAAATAAGGGCGAGTTTTGGACACTGGTTTCGATTTGAATGATGATACGTTTAAGCATTATTTCAGGTTGAATAGACCACAGTTTTTTGCCATTCATTATATGATAGAGGATTCTTTGCTATGTTCTGATTAAAATTATGTAAACTGTTAACACATCCTATAGATACATTATTTCAAATGTTTAATTAATACTATTAAATCTCATCAAAATAAAATACAGCCCTATTTATTTTCAGATAATCTGTTATTTGTCTCCAAATTTCTTCTTTAAGTTTCGTGTTTTTATAGTTTTCATCCCATGTATCCTATAAATAGGCCTACGGGTGACATCGTACAAGTTCGATTATCAGCCATCTTTCCTCATTTTCAAATAAAAACATTACAATTCATTGCCACCTGTGATATCTTTTTCTACATTCAATCGTCATAAAGAGTATAAATGTCAAACATCTTTGATAAATGTGTCAAGAAAATTCGCTGAGCTAGCGATCCCAGCGAGAAACTCGCGCCAGGTTTTTGCTTCGAGCGAGAATCTCTTCCAGTGTGTGGACGTCCATTTGAATCCATGTTATCAATTTTTTAATTTTCTCGCAACACATTTCTCGCTGGCGAAAACTCTGCAAGTGTGTTACGGGCCTAAGATAGTCTCCTGTTTGGAAAAAAAAAAAAAGAGTCCTGCACTATTTCCCAAAATATCTTTATTATTCACATATTGAAACAGTAAGGAAAACCAATTACAGTATTTATACAAAACTAGTTTTAGAAGAAAAACGTAGTTTTATAAACATCGTAATGAGGTCCAGTATAAATGAGCTATAATGCAGTGCGTATCTTAAAATAATGTGTTTTGATAAACAGTTTTTCTACGCGGATTTACAACAAATATATTCAACTCCTATAAAAAAAACACAATATTTTAGTAACTCTGTTATTACAGCTTTGCAGTCTTCAAACACTTCCTTGGCTAATGAACTTTGACATAAGAAGGGGTGTGTACGTCGATAACGCAGGCTGAACTTATATCATATTTGTATGACCTGTTTCACTCCTTTTTAGGACAGTGACACCAAAGACTGAGAAACATCACGTTTATAAATTATTTATTTATTTCGGAATATGCAGTTATATTTATTTATTTGTCTCGCTGTTACAATTACGTGAAAACGTTCGTAACTATCAGTGCTATGTAAAAGATTTTCACATTTTAAATTTAAAACTAAATGCATGAGAGATGTGTCAAGATGTTACAATGATTTCTGAAAGCTTCACTAAAATTATTAATCTAAGTGTTCGATAAAAATAGTTAACATGACTTTCTTCAAAAGGAAGGTATGTAAATCAAGTAGATTTGTGTGTTAGATTTGCGACATGTTAAAGAACCCTGCAAGAGAGAGCGTTATGTGGTTTTTGATCTTGTAATGTTCAAGGGACAAAGTTCGGACCTAGTAATGAAGACGTTACTCAATTGTACATAATAAACGACTTTTTATTGATAATATAGTATAGTGTGTAATTGACTTTAAAAAACTTCGTTATTGTTCTGTACTGTATATACGTACACTACTGTAAAAAAAAAGAAAGCAATCCGGATAACACAGAAGGCCAGATAATCAGGACTCTACAGTAATTGTATGAATCCCGTTCTCATAAGATTAAAAGCATCAATCAGTCTCCAAGTATGGGTGGAACAGTGATATGAAACCCCGATATATTTTTTATGCTCGACCATGCCGAAATGTAGTAATTATACACCTGGTAGCAGTCCTTTAATGCATGTCATTAAAGTACACCTACTCATCAAAGTACAGGTGTTTTCAGCCAATGACAACTCAGCTTACAGGTGTTCAGCCAATAACAAGTCAGCTTTGTACCGTTATAAAACCGCAAGTATCAATTATTCTCGGATATGCAATCGAAAGAGAATTAGCGAAAAGTCATGGAGGCTGGAAATCCAATACTGTCGCAGAAGGTTATGTTCTGTTACTATAATAATTAGCGTTAATTGTAAATAATATTCAAATAAATTCAATTTGTCATCTCGTTTTTCAATGTCGAATTCAATAATCAAGGTTATACCAAGTTTAACGGGATTACACAAGGTCAATGACATTATTGTTCCTCGGAAAAAATCCACACTTTCGCGTCTGCGCACATCTCACATATGTTATCTTTTGATACATCTCCTATGCAATATGTCGTTGCAGTTTCTTTTTCTGTTTGGATATGAACTTCCTCATTTGACGAAATACAGCATTAGGCCTAACATTGGTACAAATATTACTGTTTTATAATATGATTTCTCAAATTACGTGGGATATTGATTACATAATCTTTTAAACTGAACTTTAATAGCATCTTGATCTTTAGTTGCAGTTCTAGTCATCATAACAATTTAAGTTTTGCTGTGAGATAAATGATGTTGCACGATTATGTAGTTTGGCATGTTCAGGTCTAGTATATTTACCTAGGAACTCTGTGATTTTTCTTTGTCATCCTGTCTTTCCTTCAAATTTCCATACCACGAAGAGAAGAAATGAAGCTAACTCAGGGACTTACAGGCACTCTCTGAATTACGTCACAGGTTAATTTGTAGATACTTTGACATGCTGCAGTGGTAGAATTCTTGTATGTTCTTTCCTGTATAATTATATACCTTGGTAAAGTCAGACTGTTAAAGAATTACTCATGTATTGCTATTCCATATTTTTATTTCCGAATAAGGATGATTGAGAAAACAATAAAAGTACCTAACAACTTCTAAGGAAATGCAGTAAGTTCAATGCTTGACATTTATAGCATCATGCAATCACACGCAAGCAAACCAAGTAATTGCGTAATTTGTATACCAGTACATAATTTTTATGTCGAACTTATATAAGACTGGTCTCCGATTAATAATTAAGTACTGTATTTGGTTGAAATATCGGAACAAATAAGATAATTTTTAGAACGTAACCTGCCATTATGTTTATTTAAAGGGGACATATACCATGGTCTGCAAAAATTGAGTGAAATTCATTTTTTATATCTCCACTACTATAAAAGCTAAATGAACAAAACTTTTCATGCTCAGTATACATACATTACACTTTATAAAACACTAGGTATTCAGAATATTAAAATAAGTAATGCAGACAAAATAATATACTGGCACAGATACGTAGACGACATACTCATACTATACAAAGGAAACAAAAGACAAATACACAAACTACACCAATACATAAACAAAATACACCCAAAACTCCAATACACACTGGAACTTGAAAACAGTAACTCCATAAATTTCCTAGACATCACCATAACAAAAGTTGACAACAAACACACCTTCAAAATATACAGAAAACCAACCACCACCACCACACATATACACAACACATCTAACCACCCCATACAACACAAACATGCTGCATTCAGGACAATGGTACACAGATTACTCAACATACCCATGAGCCAACAACACTACAATGAAGAAGTGAACACAATCAAATACATAGCACAAGAAAATGGTTACAACCCAAATATAATAGACAACATCATAAGGAAGACAAAACAAAAACTCAACAAACACAAAAACACACAAAACACAACACAAACACAAGAAATACATCACACTAACATACGAAAACAAAAACACACACAAGATCGCATCCTCATTCAGAAAACAGAAATACAACATAGCATACAGAACAGAAAACACACTACAAAGACATCTCAACACACAAACACAAACAAATAAATACAACCACACAGGCGTATATAAACTCACATGCAATAGTTGCGACAGTTTCTACATTGGACAGACAGACAGGTCATTCCAAACACGCTACAAAAACACATTAAAGCAAGAACCAGAGGACACAATTCATCTACATATGCCGAACACATAACTAATGCTAACCACACATAAAATAACATAAATGCAGACATGGAAATCCTACACATACAACTCAAAAACCAAAAACTCAACATACTGGAACAATATGAAATATACGGACACACTAAAACACACCCTAATCAAATTCTCAACACACATATCAATTTCAGAACACACACACTATTTGACACAACTCTTCATCACACGAACGCACCCATACAACAGGCAACGAAGTTGAGATAGCGCCGAGATCTAGTAGGCTCTGAGGATGGTGTCGAATAGCACTGAAACAGCTGTAAGCCGCACATGCTTACATAATTAACACGAGTAAGATCGCCATTTAATCAATTAGCTAATAATTACCTGTAAAAGTAATATCGAAACTGCATATACAATGTATCCGCAAACTCACTCCATAACGAGGAGAGACGCTCGATCTCCTACCAGGAAGTTGGCAGCAAAATCATTCACATGTGTTCAATGTTGATCTTCGAGTGGAGTTAGTGGGGGAGGGTAGAATATTGGAGTCGACCATAAAGTATTGCCGACAGTCGACAGTGAGTTTATGCTTTAAGTTGTGTTCTTGTGTAAGCTTAGTGTGGTGAAAATGCTTACTATTGAAGAGAGAGTGTTTTTGTGGAAGAGGTTTTCCGTGATGGTGGAAACTTTACGGAAAATGTGAGGCTGAAATTTCGTTTGCGTTTTTCTGATACGCGGTGTCCACATCGTGATACTGTACGCACATTTCGTGCAACAGGTTCAGTTCAGGGTGCACCACTAACTGATAGGCCAACAATTTTAACAGAATGGAAGCTTGACGACATTTCAGACATCATGTTGCGGAGTCCCACAAAATCAGTGAGAAAATTATCACAAGAGGTTTATGTCTCTCGTACGACAGCACATAAGGCCATAACCAAAGAACTTAAATTGTATCCATATAAAATTTCTGTTGTGCAACAATTACAAGGTACGGACCATGCGAAAAGAATACCGTATTGTGAATGGTTTCAGCAATTTGTAAATCGACATGGAGTCGACGTTTTAGATCGAACCTTTTTCACTGAAGGTTTGGTTTCACCTATCCGGCTTCCTTAATTCCCAAAATTCACGAATTTGGTCATCGGAAAATCCACGTGTCTTACGAGAAAGCCATTGCACGCAGAGAAAATCAGAGCCTGGATTGCCATATCGCGAGCGCGAATTATAGGGCCTATCTTTTACGATACTACCGTAACTTCAGATGTCTATGGTTCCCAGATAATTTATCCATTTATTGCCCTGCTGAATGAAAATGAGATCAATCATTCAGTTTTTCAACAGGACAACGTTACTGCTCATATGGCACACCAGTCCATACGACTTTTAGAGGAATTCTTTGGAGACAGAATAATTACGAAAGGACTTTGGCCCCCGCGGTCCCCGGATTTGACTCCATCCGACTATTTCCTTTGGGGTGCGGCTATATCATTTGTGTATCGAAATAACTCAAAGACACTAGAAGAGCTTAAGACAAAGATAATTAATTATATGCATTCGATTACACGTGAAACATTGGTAAAAGTGTTCGCAAATAAATGTAAATGGGTGGAACTATGCCTTCAAGAAAGAGGACAACACTTCCCCACACCTACTGTGATAGTAGTGTATTTTATTTATTGTTTTAATTGTAAATCGTCTGTAAGATGGGGACGTTAAGCCTGGCGGCCCCCTTGGTGCCATTCGACAGGAGTAGGCTACATGCCGGCACCGGGTTTCCCCTTCTCCCTTCCTCATCTTCATCATCATCACCACTCATTCCAGAATCTACACTTACACGAACACTTACATATACATTCACCCTAGTACACGACATAACTCCCCACAGATATACATCATGTACAGTGTGGCCTGCTGAAGTGGTGTACAACTAGAAAATGGGTCACAGTCCTACCATCTATCCGCAATATGCGGAACCCGAATCACGTAAAGTGAAGTGGGTAGACATTGGACACATACATACATACATACATATGTAGGAATGAATGTATATATTTGTCTTTAAGCAATATACCTTTCGGTGAGGCGGCATTTCACATTATTAGTATACAGTGTCGTCTCACCGTTTTACACGCCTCTCGTACAAGTCAATTGGGATGTTACTTATTTTCAATTTATAATTGCAATTCTTCCACTAGTCTTTTCTTGTCTTTCATCAATTCTTCCTCTACTTTACTCCTAACCCATCATTATACCAAAATACTGTAACCTCCCGCACTCTACATCTCTAATTATTTGCACTTTTCACTACTCCCTTTTCCACATTGCTACTTTTTAGGTCTTAGTTTTCTTCTCTCACGATTTATTTCCCCTCCACACCATTTCCTTAAGTCATACTGTTTTTTCACCTTGTTTTCCCCTCTTCCTTCATCACTGCTCCCTGAACTATCTCCTACTTGCATTACTCTACTTCTAGTCAGCTTCGATTTAGATCTTAGTTCCTTCACCCGCTTCGGAATTGCTCCCATCTGATGTCTGCTATTTCCATTCGCTTGCATTGAGGTCTTGTTCTGCTGAGCTTGCTGAACTTGCTGAATACCAGTTCGCGTCACTCCTGTTTCTTCTTCACTTGACGTCACTGCCTGCTTTCCGGAAATTTTCGCTGAGTTTGATACATTTACAGTTGAACGTACATACATACATACATACATACATACATACATGTTGAATCCCACTTCCCAACATAACTGCAGCCCGTAGCGTATACATTGCCGTCTCCCCATTGTGAAGTGAGTTTGTGGACGCACTAGTAATAGTTAATAGTAAATTGAGACCATTTTTAGATTGATTTAAATGAGGTATTCTGACCACAACTTAACTCCTATAAGGCATGAATATACATGAGATGTCTCATGGCCAGAATAAGGTGCTGCCAGCACCATGTCAGAAAGGGATGTCAAGAGACAATTGGCACTGAGTAACAGTAGAGATGTTGGCTGCCTTTGCCCCCATTCTCATGTCTTAGATCGAGTGAAACACAGGGTCATATTTCGGCCAGAAGGAGTAGATCAAAGGAAATAATCCATAACTTCATCAGCCAAACAGGATCGAATAATCCAGTTGGATTAAACAGAAACATTGACAAAATTCCATTCCAATCAAACCCTCGACCAACTACCATAGCCTACTTACCTCCTGTAACAAATCACATTTGTACTACATCGCATCAAGTACAAGTTACATCATAGACTGAAGTGACGTGACTAATTATCTCTTCTCAGAATTCCGAACAAATTCTAAAAGGGATGGAAGAAAAGTTAGGATAGTCTTGCCTTATGACTTCAGATCTGTTTATGTACAATGTTCGTACTGTGAATATTTATATATGTGCAAGGAATACAAGAAAGAGCCAACAACACTACAATGAAGAAGTGAACACAATCAAATACATAGCACAAGAAAACGGATACAATCCAAACATAATAGACAACATCATAAGAAAGACAAAACAAAAACTTAACAAACACAAAACCACAACACAAACACAAGAACACAAGAAATACATCACACTAACATATGAAAACAAAAGCACACATAAGATCGCATCTTCATTCAGAAAGCAGAAATACAACATAGCATACAGAACAGAAAACATACTACAAAGACATCTCAACACACAAAAAACACAAACAAATAAATACGATCACACAGGTGCATACAAACTCACATGCAATAGTTGCGACAAGTTCTACATAGGACAGACAGGCAGATCATTCCAAACACGCTACAAAGAACACATTAACGCAATAACTAGAGGACACAATACATCTACATACGCCGATCACATAACCAATGCTAACCATACATACAATAACATAAATGCGGACATGGAAATCCTACACATACAACCCAGGAACCAAAAACTCAACACACTAGAACAATACGAAATATACAAACACACTAAAACACACCCCGATCAAATTCTCAACACACAGATCAATTTCAGTACACACACACTATTTGACTCTACTCTTCAACACCTTTCAACAATCAAACACACCCACATAACAGGCAGAGAAGTTCGAGATGACGCCGTGATCTAGTAGGCTCTGAGGATGGTGCGTGAAGCACTGAAACAGCTAGTTAATCAATTAATTAGAAATTATGGTTTTAGTATAAAGCATATGGGAAGGATCAAAGAATTACAGAATTGCATATTAGAGCGATTTTTGTTGGTCTGTTGGTCGTATATTATCATATGAGATTTTGAAGCTTGTGAGTTATTTTGTTTAGGTATAGCTTTCGGCTTTTTTACCCGGAGCAAAACTGGAAAGTTTGCCGTATTTTGTAACTGCCTATTTACTGCTGTTCATCTTCAGGGACGTAGATAATAGAAGAATGTTACTGACATTATTCATCATGTGGAAAGATAAAAAGTGAACAACAATGAAGCCAAATAATAAAATTCTCTGTTAATCATGGAATTAGGTAGTTAATTTGACTTGCTAGTAATGTTCATACCTATTACTCTGCACTAGATAGGCTATTCATTTCATAACATAACGTGATCACCATTGACCACATGATTAGGCATAATAACCTTAGTCGAGGTCTATGATATGGTGCATTCAGTGCAATAGACTATTCATTCTAAATGATTAAGGATCCAGTAAAGTAGACTAGTATTCCAAAATAACTTGAATAACGATTGCAATATACCTACATGATTATTTCGTGTTATCTATTCCTTCGAGATTGGAACTTGTATTCTAATTTTTAATTTCACGGTCGACCTGGTTGGCGAGTTGGTACAGCGCTGGCCTTCTATGCCCAAGATTGCAGGTTCGATCCCGGGTCAGGTCACTGGCATTTAAGTAGATTTACTGGCATGTAAAAGAACTCCTGCGGGACAAAATTCCGGCACATCCGGCAATGCTGATATAATCTCTGCAGTTGCGAGCGTCGTTAAATAAAACATAACTTTGATCTTTTAATTTCACTTACACAGTTGAAACACCAAAGAATTATTTGTCTAATTTTGTGCATTGCCTTTTAAAGAATCATTTTTGTAATTAGCTAGTGAGTTTGTCTTGTTACATTCGAGCAACTCAAATCAGAGGGATGTAAATTGGAGAGTACCTGTATTACATTTGTGTCAGAGTCTTTAAAAGACGGATTAATTTAGTAATATGGTTCAAAGAACTATGAATTGTTCAGAAGCAATTGTTCCTAATCCTTTAATTTTTAATACATTGACAATAAAAGTTCCAAATATGTAACTGGAATTGAGATTATAATATGTACAATTCGCAGTATTATGAAAGACTGATAAATATAATTTAATGGTTTAATGTTGTTGTATTTTACAAACCTATTACAGTTTTGATAAATTTATGTAATTTCGTACCTACCTACCTATATTGTTATTTAAATGAAGCAAAGTTTAATAACGTTTTTTCTTCTATTATCATGTTAACCAATGTCAAACATGTAGGATGATAGTAATATGCGTTACAAGAGCGGTATGTTGAAGTTTTCATATTCGAGGAAAAGTCTGAAAAAGCGAAATGTAGTTGAGCTTTTTTAATTTCCGAGAATTGAAAGAAAACATACCGCTCGTGTATCGTACATTATTTTGTGCGAAGATCGTGTATTACATACCTGAAAGAGGAATTTCTAATTAGTTGCAATGAAATCTCCATCTTGGTTTCTGTTCAATGACGGCAAATTTGCAAAACAAAAATATCTATCTTCAACATTGTTGCTTTAAAATGTTTTCTGTGTTTACTATACTCCAGCAGGCCGTGATATGCGTCTTGTCTTTTTTTTCCCCCCAGTCTATGATGAGTCTGGAATCTTGTTGATTTTTTCACGGCTTCCTTAATGTTACTTGCATCACGAATGCAGTAACTTTAGTGGAGTTGTAGAGTTTACTTAATTTTTACAAATATTTAAAAACAATAATTAACAGTGCAATTTAGGTGAAATTGCAGTGGTAAGTTTCGAATTTATAATTATTACTATATTGAACGTCTCTAAAAATAATATGTTAGAAGCCTAAAGCAGTAAAATCAATATGTCACTTAAGCGGTAAGAAGAGGGAAATTGTTATGTGTGTTAGGTTGGGAATACTGAATGTGGAATTTTAGACTTTCTGCGGATTGGTTTTGTGCGGAAACCAAGCAAATACGCACGATCTCGCACAAAATATATTTATAGATATTTTTAATTGACTGTCTGAAACAGTCCTATCACAATTGAGTTCCGTGCCTTAACCCTTGAATGTTGCATGCATACAAGAATAACACGTCTGTATATGTAGTTGAGGGGTTAGGACTTGGGGGGGGGGGGAACATGCCAGCCCTGTTGTGGAGACTGCACAGCGTCAGTGTAATGTATCTGTGTGCATTTAACACTCTGCAGTGCTTTAAATCAAGAAACTCCTCTTTCATGTCATTGACATTAGTGTTGTTTCCATCAGTAGATCAGTTGATACCGATGTATTTTTAATTTAGTCGTAATAAATCCCTCATTTTCAACAATTTAAAATCTGTATGATGATATATATAGGTTAAATATACAGAGTGAGTAAAAACTATGAAACAATGCTTGTAACTCTCTTATTTCTAATTTTATGAAGAAACTATTTATACAAAAGTTGTGGGTATCAAAGAAGGAATACTTTGAACACCTTTCCAAATACTATGCTTTTCATTTATAAACGTTGTGCCCAGTGAGTCTGTTTTTTTTTAATGGCACTATGTACTTATTTCCCCATTTTTGGATTCCTCGGTCTCGGTAGCCTATGTACAAAATTATTACTGGTGTTTCAGACCACCCATATCAGGCTTTTTTCTCGAAAACTATATGGTATTGGTTGTTCATAAAAAATTTTGATACCGGTAACCAAAACCATTGTAAAGAATCGATTGGTAGTAATACCATTTCCCACAACAAACCTGAAGTAGGAATACCTGTGGTCAACTTCGAAATTTCAAATGAGAACATAGGTCACTGAAGGTATCATTGGAAACAACTTTTAGGTACAGCTTACAACAGTAAAATTTTCCATTTTGAATCTTGCGTACACTACTTTTAACACTTGAATATAAGTAATTGATTAACTAGCGGACTTACTCGTGTTAATTATGTAACACATTAAAGCAATAACCAGAGGACAGAATACATCTACATACGCCGATCACATAGCCAATGCTAACCATACATACAGTAACATAAATGCGGACATGGAAATCCTATACATACAACCCAAGAACCAAAAACTCAACACACTAGAACAATACGAAATATATAAACACACTAAAACACACCCCGATCAAATTCTCAACACACAGATCAATTTCAGTACACACACACTATTTGACTCCACTTGTCAACACCTTTCAACGATCAAACGCACCCACATAACAGGCAGAGAAGTTCGAGATGACGCCGAGATCTAGTAGGCTCTGAGGATGGTGTGATGAAGCGCCGAAACAGCTGTAAGCCACACAAACTTACATAATTAACACGAGTAAGTTTGCTAGTTAATCAATTACTTAGTAAAATTTTATTGCTGTATCTTGTACAGTAATGAAAATTACTATTGTAAAACACTGTCCTTCTGCTATATGAAAAAAATATATATATTTTTACGATTTAAAAAAAAAAATATTCACTTTTTCTTCTTTCAAAATTCAGTTCACTGTGCAGTGCTGAAGCGTTTCCCACATAACTCAAAAACTGTCCAACATTCTGTGATGAAATTTTTTGTGTGTATTTATGCATATCATATCTACAATATGATGCAAGATCACTTCTCTACCTTTGATAGATTGTCTGATAAAAAATAAATTCATTTTAAAAAATGGTCAGATATCAATATTTTCTTCTAACACAAATTTAAAAAACATACCTATTATTTATTAAGGAATGTAGTTGAAAGAGCATGATATTAGCGTTGACATCCCCCAATAAAATTTTCATGTGATATCTAGATAACTGATCAAAAGTGTGTTCCAATTCCTCATAGAAGCTATCCTTTATGTAATTGTCTTTCTCTTCTGTAGGGGCGTATTCTTATTGCCATTTATAATCTATTCGTAAAATTACCTCTTTTGATGACCATGTCTGTGTACTGAACAAAGGGGACTTTTAATGCTTCAGTACATCATTTCGAGGAGGCTTTGGATTAAACAATTGCAGATAAGAGCTAATAGAAACAAGTGAATAAAGCTAATCAAGAACAATTGAATAAAATATTAACATTATTTAAACTTATAATTTAAAAAAAGACACATTGTAGGATATGCATAATTAAAATTTAACTGCAGTAGTAATATATTACATGGATTTTGAAGCAAGAAACACATTGAAACCAAAATTAGCATTGTTGTGTTGTCTCACGTGTTGATTTCAGTTCACAAAAGGTGCTCAAAATGGCCCCCAGTTAGTGCCAAACAATGCATAAATCTGTCTTTGAAATTGTTGAATGTTCTTAGCAACATTGTTCCACTGATCTGCTGTATTTTATCCCTAATTATTCATTTTAAGTGTCCTAGGTCTCGTGATCAGACCTGATAGACCTTCCACTTCAAATATCCCCATAAAAAATCTAATGAGTTCAGTTCAGGGGATCTTGGCGTCCATTCAATACTTCCTCTTCTGCCTGTCCGTCTTCCTGGAAATACTTGATTTAAATAATTCACCACCTCCCTTCTATAATATGCAGGGCCACTATCTTGCTGGAATAAGATATCATTTTGAATTCCTCCTCCTTCTCCAGGGAATAGACTTAGGTTGCATTTATGTTAGGTCTACATAGTATAGACCAGATAAATTCTGCATGAGTTACCTAAAAACAAATTTAAAGAACTCCATAAACTAACATGTTACATATAAAGTACATGTTTTCACATTCCCACTTGGGGCTGTTTGAAGTTAATGTTACGTAGAACTCTTCGTGAAATAGCTGATGTTTCAGTCGTTCAGTTATGATAAAAAAACTGTCGAGTGTGGTGCTCAGTAGCTGTTCCATTTGTTGATTCACATCCCCTGGTATGAAATGTATACATTTCGCAGCAAACTAAGTGACACTCAAAATTATCTGTAGCCCACATAGTACCAAAGGTCATTCTTTTTTTTTTAATCCTGTTGGTATTTTTGGTCCCCTCCTATCGATTTCTTTTGTTATAGCTTATCTCTCGAATTTTAAAATTCTGACTTAATGTGAGTGAAATTCTATGCCATTACATGCTTAAAGGCAGCGAATGGGGAGGGGGGGGGGGATTTCCTCCCCTGTTGGAAAGTTAGCCCCTCTCATGAATTCATATAACATCTCTGCCAGGGAAAACTTCTATTTCCCCCCCCCCCCACACAAAATATAATTGAAGACCTCGATAACCCTCAAAATTGAGATTGACAGTTTTCTGGTTGTTAACAGCCTATAAGCCATATTATCTTTGATTTGGTTAAATACGGTACTGTAATTAGATAAATATGTTATTATTCTGCTTGAAAAATAAGGCGATCCTCTTGTTTTTGCAGTAAAAATTAAAATACATGCAATTTGTATATGTGGGTCATTATTATTTACCCCCGAAGTCTTCAATTTAGTTGTTTTAATACGAGTATACTTTATAAAGTATAAAGTAAGCAAGGAAAATAATATTGATGTATTATCATCACCGGCAAGCTGACAACAATCAATAACTTAGGAATTATCTTAAGCCTGCTCATGGATATAACTATTATTACGATCAAGATGCAAGACAAGCAACTCAGTGCGACCAAGCATTGAGCCGTATCAAATGAGGATAATAATTTTGTGTGTGGTATTCTCTATCTAGGATTCTATCCCCTCCCTCATTAAAAATCTTAATTCGCACCCTGCTTAAAGGTATCACTAATTTCGGTAAAACATCGTTCACTCTCTTATTTTTATTCTGGTTATTTTTTTTTCCACGTGGTTCTGATTTGTCATTTGATGCACTATGAATGAACTGCTTCTTAAGAATTTCATTGAACAAATTAAAATCGTCTTAAAATCTCAACATGTGATAATAATAATAATAATAATAATAATAATAATAATAATGTGGTTTTTCTGGTGGAATGTGTCGGAATGGTGTTCCGGCACCTTTCTGTTGAATGTTTCATAATGGAACCGAGAAATGTGTTAATAATTATGCTTTTAACGTAATTTTTCTTTGGATACCGTTTAGGTTTTTCAAGTCTTAAAGCTAGACGACAAGGAGGTTAAAAATAACAAAATCTTGTGGACTGGACAGTAATCATCTCCCCATCTATACTTGTTGCGATCGGAAAAACAACTGAATGTCACATAGTGTGGTAGGCCTGTTGCTATGGTACCGGTAACAACAGTTGAGTTACCAAACTTACCGTTCCCACATGGCGAGTGCTTAATAGCTCTTTTGGCGACATTTATTGTGCACACAATGTTAGCATTGGTACGTTTCGTCCTTGATTCTTTGTCGATTTTGTATTGTTTTCTTACCTTTGCATCTATTGTCAATGAATGTTTTAACGTCAGCTATCTTAACGTCAATTGATACCTTCCATCAGCTGGCAGCGTGGTAGTCCATATTGGCAACATAGCACTGTAGTTCCAAGTTCATCCGCTTATCTGTCATGTCCCATCTTTCAAAAAAATAACAAGTATAGTGTATAATTATGTAGCCTAGTCTACACAGAGTTACACCACCTTTTTCTCCAGAAGATATGCACTAATAATAATAATAATAATAATAATAATAATAATAATAATAATAGGCCTAATAATAATGATAATCATGGTGATGATACACCTACAATTACTGATAGCTACTGCACTTTCGATGAATTATTCATAGAAGCTGAGTCAACTCCCTCATATGATTTTTGTTTAATATCGCTTATTCATCATGTTAAACATCATCATCATCATTTGATACTGTGCCTGACCATGAAACTACGTAACATTATCTTCATTGGTGGCATATGGGGTTTAGTCTTAGTCATTTCGTCAATTATGAGAGACCAAAATTTTAAATACGATAAATAAAAAGGTTAGAATTTTAGGGTGTCGAACGAGAGTTCGAATGCAGCTTGGGATGCTTAGGCCTAATTGGGTGGGTTTTTCCGAGGTTCGTAAATATAAGATAGTGCGGTATGTATCAAGTAATCCGTGGCAAATTCTCGTTCCATTTCGCGAAATACCCATCTACAATTCCGCAAATGCTAGATAACTTCGCAGTTGGTACAGTATCACTAAATAAACAATGCGTCTTTTAATTATTTCCACAGTGAGGATATTGGTCAACATATGAAACTTGAAAGAGTTTCTGTGACCTATATTTTTGTTATTAATATTTGGTGACATTATAAATTACTTCATTTATAATAATTTAAAAAATATTCAGGTTGTCACTTTGTTGTAATATTAATAGACATTCAACTTCAAGTTCTTAAGAATGCATGTAATTTGTAATAAAGTAATAGCCTATTTTATTTTCTATGAAAAAAAACTGTGTTGGTAAATCTCAAACGTATTTGTGGTAGAACTGTGTGATCTCCATATCTTTATTTTTTCTATTTAAATGAAATTATATTAATAAAACAGAAAAAACAGTTCATTTAAGTCCTATAACGAACTAATTATTATAATATCGTAGGAATACAGTTTGAAATTGTGTGTTTGTAGTTACGTCCCTTGAGAGATGGTTTTTCGTAGTGATGTCTTAAATCTATTGACCAGTGACCAGCATGAACCTACCTGCATGATAATTCTGTGTTGCTAATAGCATGCAGCTGCAGTATTATTACTGGTACCCTACGTCACAAGCAGAAATAGCAGTTACATTCGTGTAAAGCAGTAGTGTCAGAGTTGTAAGCTCCAAAACCAGTTGTGGAGCTAGATCGGAGCTTGAACTTGCTTATATCTGTGAAAACACCGGAGCACGCAACCAGTCTAGTGGAGCGCTCCGCTCCGTTTAGTCTCTGTCTGACAACGCTGGTGTAAAGTGTAACATTTTTAAGGAAATAACAGAGAATATAGGCTTAATCCATTTTCACAGTACCGTACTGGTACTGAATTGCTAAGTTTGTTGTTTGTAAGTCTATACTTTTAGTTTGGAGTAATGGTTAGCACGCCTGACCATGAAATGAGTGGGCCCGGATTCAAATCCTGTTTGGGGTACGTTACTTACTGGTTTTGAGGTTTTTTCCGAGGTTTTCCTTCAATTCATTAAGAGCAAATGCTAGGTAACTTTCAGCGCTGGACTCTGGACTCATTTTGCTGGCATTATTACCTTCATTTCACTCAGACACAATATAACCATAGCAATTGAAAAAGCGTCGTAAAATAACCAATTAAAATGATTATAGTAGTTCAGCATTATTAAGCATTATTCAGAAATTAATATGAATGAATGAATATATATCTATAATAATGAAAAAAACCAGAAGAGTGAGTCCCAGCAAATGTTCCCACTACTGCTGCTGTTTCATCGGATTTAAACTTGCTATACTACCATATGTGTCTTAATAAATTTGATAAGTCTTCAAAATTGAAGATCACATCACATTTATTGATCACATTTCCATTCCCTCACATATGTGGTACATAAGAGGTTACGTCCATTTTCGGTTTTTCCCCTTCAAAATTTTCTAGAGCTCCTTCAGTGGAGCAGCGTAACCTGGAGTGAGACAAGTGCCCAGCAGGCTTGGAGCTCACATATTTAGTTTCTTCAGCCCCGAACCCCTTGCAAGGACGCGTTTTGCGTACCTTTTAAATTTGTCCTCCCAATCTTCCTCTTTCAATTCAATTAAAAAATTGAAGATCTTCGTTTTATGAATAACCACTAAATATGTTCATTCAACTATTCTCAAGAGTTTGTCTGCATGGCTAATGCTTGGCTTATTTCATCACTCCAGACAAGTTTTTATGTTGTCCTTTAGATATCTGCTTTATTTGTGCACTTGCCGAGAGAGGGGAATGAAGGAAAGAGGGATAGACATCAACAAATGAAGCTGCATGGCTAGTGAATCCCGTCCCCTGCAATTAGCTAGTCTGTCTGCCCCTGACAAGCAGCAATAAACACATGCTAAAAATTAGTGTAGTTACATTGTGTTGTGTTTATCAATGGTATAGTAGCCTCGTTTAATTATTAGGCAGCGGCATTCCTTTTAAGATTTGTAGGTCTTTATTGCATGCACCGATAATAAAATGAAAATGCGACGTTGTCACGTCTTGTTTGTTGCTGCTATATATTAATATAACATGGAACAAGACACACTGCTAAAATTTGCAACTCTGGTTTATATATACACTCCGCGTGGAGTATTGGAGCGGCCTTCAAAAGACTTGATGACAATGGACAGCGCGACATAATTAAAATTATTGAAACTACAAAGCTTCCGTCCTCTTTGGCACCACTAGCCTACTAATTGAACGTGGCTACTTTACATGTTCTGTGTGTGAATTTGTACACATTTTGAAAAGGAACATATGGAAAAAGAAAATTGTGTGGCAGAATAAGGAAAAATTTTAGGTGTCAATTTCCTGGGCGCTCAGTTTCATTTCGAAAAACAATACTGAATTTAGTGAATAGATTTATTGAAATAGATTCTGTGAATGATGTGATGTGAATTAAGTATGACATAAGATGGGAAACACTTCCAGCAGCTACTGTTTGGAGGACGAGTACTGAGTATTATTAATATAACCTGTGGTAACTTACTACAAGAACTTTAATCTGGCGAAGTGCTGTGAGTTCAGGGGTGCAAAAAATGAGAGTAACGGCAGAGCAAGGAACCTGCCAACAGAAACACCAGGAACGTTTGCTGGGACTCACTGTATCTTTGATAACACGATAAAGAACTAAACTAAAACATATAATGAGATGGTAGTGTTATTTTCATCAGACAGATTTTTAGCTATCTCATTCATATTGTAACTTTTTATTCTGCTTTTACCACCATGCACCCGATGACAATGTGACTTTTATTTCTAATAATTCACCCAACAACAATGGGTATTCCACTCAACACAGCAACACAATAGTCGTTATTGCACTCCACACGACGACAATGACAATACACGACGTGTATTATTGAGAAGAACAATAATGTACTCCTAATTTCAATTAATGTTCACAGTGCACTATGTGCAGAAAAAAACTGTCGGTTCTCAGTTCGTTCGCCTTGGCTAGTTCTTTTAGCTCACTGTTCAAGTTCACTGCACATCGAACTCAGGTCTTCCGGATGCGTCGCACTCGCCTGGACACTGCCACAGTTACGGAGTCATGTTCACTGCACGTCGAACTCAGGTCTTCCGGATGCGTCGCACTCGCCTGGACACTGCCACAGTTACGGACTCACTCATATTCACTGCACGTCGAACTCAGGTCTTCCGGATGCGTCGCGCTCGCCTGGACACTGCCACAGTTACGGACTCACTCATATTCACTGCACGTCGAACTCAGGTCTTCCGGATGCGTCGCACTCGCCTGGACACTGCCACAGTTACGGACTCACTCATATTCACTGCACGTCGAACTCAGGTCTTCCGGATGCGTCGCGCTCGCCTGGATACTGCCACAGTTACGGACTCACTCATGTTTACTGCACGTCGAACTCCTGCCTTCCGGCTATGGTCCACGACACATCGAACTCAGGTCTTCCCAGTTGCGGTTCTGTGCACGTCGAACCCCGGTCTTCCATATGCTCTCGAAGGCTGGCTTCCTTGCTCGCTCGAAGACTCACTTGTAGACTGACTTCCGAAGACTTGACCCACTGACGGCCACTCATGGTGTTATTTATTACACCGCACATTCTGGAATCTTCGATTCGCGTGGTTTTCGGAATCTTCGAGAGAAATGCTCTTCTAGACGTTTCCCTTGCTCTCTTCGCTCCGCGCTGTTACCGTAGCTTTCCTCCCCCTTGCGTCAGAGGTTCGTGTTTCCCTGCACCTTCCTTCTCGCTAGATGCGCGCGCAACCTCCCGACGCGACCAGAATATTCCAGCATGGCGCCACATTGCTCCCTCCTTAGGGCTGTACATCCCGGACAGTCCCTTGGTAAGCTGCTAGTCAGACCAGGTGCACCACCATTATCTTCCCTCGGGGTTGTCGCTGGATGCGGTACACCACGTCGTTGATCCGGGTCACCACGCAGTAGGGTCCATTCCAGGCATGCTGCAGCTTCGGTGATTTTCCTTTGGTTCTGGTAGGTCGATACAGCCACACCAGGTCGCCCTCCTGGAATCCTGCAGAGTTGGCTAATCTGTCGTAACGCACTTTCATCCTGTCGCTGGCCATCTTGAGGTGCTCTCTAGCGAGTTGATGGACTCCATTCAATTTCTCGATCAGTTCTGCCACGTAGTCAGTTGCTGGCTGGTCGGCGCGCCAAACAGCAGATCATAGGGCAGGCGCAGCTCTCTCCCGAAGACAATGTTTGCCGGTGTCATCCCTGTTGTATCGTGGACCAAAGCTTTGTAGGTGAAGAGGAACAGTGGAACTCTGGCATTCCAGTCTCGCTGATGGTTGGACACTACTTCCGCAAGTGCTCTTCCATGGTTTTGATGTAGCTTTCCACTAGAGGTGGGCAACACGATTCTTTTTCAGAAGTCGATTCCAACGATTCAATCACACATTACGAATCGATTCTAACGATTCGTTCACGATTCTTCTCAGTCTGCGATTCCAACTATTCTTTTGAATCGTCAACGAGTTCACGATTCTTCCCACTCTGCGATTCCAACTATTCTTTTGAATCGTCGCAAGACACTTTCCTTTGCAAACCACGCGTAGAACAAAAACGTTCTACATCTCTCTCATAGATGGCATAAGAGGCGAGACATTGGATTGTCTCTTTCTCATTGGCTGGAACCATTCAGTATGAACTCCATTAGTCTACAAAATTATCCAAGATAATGTCTCTAAATTATAATTTATCAACTGAACCTTATTATGAAGTACATTTTTTGCATTACATCTCTATTTAACTATGCAAATTTCAGGTTTGTGTTCATTATTTTCCATATTTAACAAATGCAGTACATATTTTGATTTCACTCTCGCTCGGGAGCATTCGACACGGTTCGGAAATGTCCGTTGACAGGTTACATCAAACAACGAATAGAATCGTGGGTTACGATACCATGCCGATTCCTTCATATTCTTTTGAATGACGATTCGTTACGATTCGTTTGAACGACGATTCGTTACGATTTTTTTGAACGACGATTCGTTGATACCACGAATCGATTCTTACGATTCTTTATTATTAGTCGTTCGAATGAACGATTCGTTCACGAATCGACCCAACTCTACTTTCCACCATGCCGTCGGACTGTGGATGGAGGGGAGTGGTCCTGGTTTTATGCACCCCAGACTCTCGAACTATTCTCTCATCAGGTTGGATTCGAAGTTGCAGCCCTGATCACTATGCAGTTCCCTGGGCACCCCAAATCGGCAGATGAAATTGTCAAGCAGTGCGTCTGCCACTGTTGAAGCCTCTTGGTTGGGAACCGCTTACACCTCTGCCCATTTTGTGAACTAATCCATGGCTACTAGCAGGTAGCGGTTCCCTCGATCTGTGGCTGGGAACAGTCCAGCAACGTCGATGGCGATTCTCTCAAAAGTTCCCACGTTGTACTGCTGCATGGCTCCCCTGCTGCGTGTCCTTGGTCCGCGACTGGCTGCGCATATGTCGCACCTTCGGCACCATTGTTCTTTGTCGATTCTCTGATGCAGCCTTTCACATCGAAATAATTTAAATGGATAATATGAAGATACTATTTTGATAATATTTAAAGCTGTCATAAATGTTGTTAAAATTAAACGGATTTTGAAAATAATCAATTCAGTAAATTTTTTATTGCACTTTTATATATTTTTCGATTTTAAACTTCAGATTAAACCCTGCGCAGTACATAATTGGTCTTTACTTTAACAAAAACTTAGCCTACTCTTGTTTTCATCATCATCATCAATAGCTATCAGGGTTTAGGCCATTTGGCCTGTTCCGTCTCAGGTGAAAAGCTGGTCTCTCCATCGCTTCTTCGGGCGTCCACGATCTCGGTATCCAAGGGGTCTGTAATTTAATAATCTCCTGGGTAGTCTATCATTTGGCATCCACGTCCTTGTCGTGATCCCTGGGCAATGTAACCTCAAGGTTATAGCAAACGGGAGAGGGTGAGAGCGAGTATCCAGCGCTCACAAACTGGATCCCCCTGGCTATGGGAGCATACCCAAACAGAAAACAGGCAGGTTCAGAGGCCTTAAGGTGGCATTCCCACCACTGAACTTTCTCAGCGATGGGTTGGTAACCCATTCTGAGGAGATTTTACTTACCCGTCATTCTCAGGAGAAACAAAGCCGGACTGTTATACTCTTGTTTTAAAACTACAAATTGTAAAAAATGTAATATATTTTTAGGATACAAATTATCTATCCTTATACTGCTTTTTTGAGAATAGATAATTTGTATCCTAAAAATATATTACCTTTTAGAAGACTGCTAGATGGGGCTGAAACAGGTCTACAGAGGACTAATTCGTGAAGGATGATGATGATGATTTTTAAGATACACTGAAATATTGCAAGCTACGAGTACATATAATAATTTAGGATCTTCTTTTTCACTTTCCTTACTGTGTGCTATTGCAGTTACGACATGTCTTCACTGACACTCCAAATAGACAGGTTTCCTGCAACAATGATAAATATATATGCTGTTTTTCGTTGCTTCTTTGGCGGACAGCTGTAGCAGGTCTTCTGTTTATGGATGCACGGGTTTAAAAAGTGATGAACTTGTTGTGTTAATATGCATGTGTGGGTTTAACGAGTACTTCTGCAATATTCTTCATGAAAACAATTCTGGAAATTGGTTCGTTTCATAGGAACCTTACACTAATTGCACTAATATTAAGAATTCTATTTTTATTTTAGTAAATTATTTTACGAGGCTTTATCAACAGCTTAGGTTATTTAGCATCTGAATGAGATGAAGGTGATAATGCCGATGAAATGAGTCCAGGGTCCAGCACCGAAAGTTACCCAGCATTTGCTCCGGAAGAAACCTCAACCAGGTAACTTGCTCCGACTGGGAATCGAACCCATGCCATCTGGTTTCGCGGCCAGACGAGCTAACCGTTACTCCACAGGTGTGGACTCAGGAATTCTTAAAAAAAAAAAAAAAGCTATAGGCCAGCATCTGGTTCGACGACCACAACTATACAGGGTGTTTCAGACCACCCGTAACAGCCATTTATTTCGGAAACTAATGCATTAACATTTTCGAGAAAAAAATATTTAATACTAAACCACATGTGAACTTTCACTTGCTTAATTTCATCAATCAGCTCTAACAGGAAGTAGGGTCAGAATGGCAGACAGTTTGAACATTTATAAAAATTAATGGAATTGTCCAGTCTTGCTGTAAAATGTCAACATTAATTGTCTTGTTTACATTTTCGTCTTTTAACATTTCTCATTATTGATGGCATTAACTTTTTGTGGGTTTTCTCATTGAAAGAGTAGGAATTGGTAAAAACGTTTCCTATGAAAGTTGTTTGTTTTGAGGAGCTCTATCAAATGGCACCTTATTTGACCCGGGCTCCCATTTGAAATTTTAAAGTGATACGCCACTGACCCTACTTCCTGTTAGAGCTGATCGATGAAATCAAGCTCAAGTGAAAGTTCACATGTGGTTTAGTAATAAATATTTTTGTCTCGAAAATTTTAATGCACTAGATTCCGAAATAAATGACTTACGTGTGGTCCGAATCACCCATTGCCTTTTTGTACGTTTTCTCATTGAAAGAGTAGGAATTAATAAAAACGTTTCCTGTGAAAGTTGTTTGTTTTGAAGAGCTCTATCAAGTGGCACCGTATTTCACCCATGCTCCCATTTGAAATTTTAAAGTGATACGCCACTGACCCTACTTCCTGTTAAAGCTGATTAATGAAATCAAGCTCAAGTGAAAGTTCACATGTGGTTTAGTAATAAATATTTTTGTCTCGAAAATTTTAATGCATTAGTTTCCGAAATAAATTACTGTTACGGGTGGTCTGAACCACCCTGTATAGTGCACACTTCTCGTCTAGGGCACACCCTTAGTCGTACCATGATATGCAATAATTTCTGGTTTATCACTTACATCATCAAAAGTTTTTGAGTGATTGGATACAGGATACCAGAACGACAACCCAGTTCTTTCTTGGAACGTGAGACACCATGGTCACATTATTGGCAGACCCGAAGATCATCAGTTGTATTTTGTTCTTTGTTCTCGCCATCATCACTCAGCTCTGACTCACTGACTCATGATCGCTTTCTATCGCAACTTCTTCAATGCAATCTAGATCACAAGCACTTCTTCATCGTCCTCATACCACCGTGATATAAATCCATGGCACTATACTAAAAGCCAGGTTATGAACCGACTAAACAGGAAGTAGTTGGCAGGGCGAGAGGAAAGTACGGGTTAGAGGGGTAACCTGTACAGCGATGACAAGTTGAGTGTGGAGGGTTGGAGGGGAAACGAAGCACGGAGCTTTTCATTGGACCTCACGTGAAAATGTCGTCTGCTAACAAAAATCTGGCAATGGAATCACGGAGACAGTGTAGCCAAACTTCCCAGCAATACCAAGCGCATTACAAGTCGCATTTCGTACAGTGTCATTAGCTCGCGCTTTCTTAAAAACCGTAATTTTAATTAATAATATTGTTGATAGTGTTATCGAGAGCTGTATATAGTAGTTATTTTATGCTCGACCATGCCGAAATGTAGTAATTATACACCTGGTAGCAGACCTTTAATGCATGTCATTAAAGTACACCTACTCATTAAAGGTCAGCTTTCTACCGTTATAAAACCGCAAGTATCTATTATTCTCGGATATGCAATCGAAAGAGAATTAGCGAAAAGTCACGGAGGCTGGAAATCCAATACTGTCGCAGAAGGTTATGCTCTGTTACTATAATAATTATCGTTAATTGTAAATAATATTCAAATAAATTCAATTTGTCATCTCGTTTTTCAATGTCTAATTTTATTTCAATGTTATCTCTGTAGGTTCTTATGGCCTAGCAAGGTCAATGTGCACATCTGCTCTTCGGAAAAAATCAATACTTTCGCGTCTGCGCACATGTCACAACATACGGGACATTGCTCCAGGTCAGATACAATAAAATTAACAATATCAAGTTAGAAATATGGTCGAGCATAAAAAGTCGTATGAAACTCGCCTATAATGGTAATTAAGAAGCTCGTATGAAAATTATGAAACTCGCTTGCGCTCGTTTCATAAATATCCATACTCACTTCTTAATTACCTTCATTATAGGCTCGTTGCATAATGTACTATTAAACATATCGTGACAAATGCTGAACACGCTTTTAATCTCGCGCCACTATGTGGCAACAGACCTCAGAAAGATAGGAATAAAACGATGCTTCCGGTTTAGTCGGTTCATAACCTGGCTTTTAGTATAGAGCCCATGAAGGACCAAGACCTACCAGCCGGCTGCTGGCCTCACGTCCACATGCCTATGCAGAGGCGGACGATTATCCAATTAGAATGGAGGTATCTTATGGCCGAAATTTCATGAGAAAATTTCTTCTCCCGTGAGGACTTGAACCAGCGCGCATTCCATAACGCGAGTCCTAGGCAAGGTGCCTTAGACCACGACGACAGGGCATGGGACCACCGGATATAGCCTAGTACTGTTGAAATTAGGAGCATTCACATTCACTGCAAGTCTAGGGCCAGGTTTGTTAAGCATGACCATAGGATTATTCACATTCACTTTGAACAAAGAAGCAGATTTGCTACTCACAGTCTTAGGATTACTTACATTCACATTCTTTTCATACAAGGAGCAGGTTTACTAGCCGTAGTGAGTACCCAGGCACGGTCTGCAAGACAGCCCGAAACAATATTAATGTAATAAATTACTTTCAGAGACAGTTACAAATAAATCCCTAAAAGAGAGGTCTTCGTCGACAACAATCAACAATGACACAGCTGCGCAATTAAATTCGGAATCGAGATATAAGCAGTGTGACCAACAGCAAAGTCTGAGTGACCATGTCTGGGTGGTTGAGGGTTAATTTACAATATGTACCTACTTGATGATAAACTGTTTAATAAGAATACAAACTGGAGGATTTCAGTATTTAGATACGACTATACCAGCAATACAGGAAAGAGTCCTTTGTTTACATTTGACACTACCTCCATGTCGACATGTACACTTAGCGGCAAAAAGAATGGGCCGGCCGACAATTTCTAAGTTCCAGAGACATACATTGCGCATGCTCGTCTCGTCAAAGCCGTAGTTCACCAGGTAACACATAATTAAACCATTTAAATTTGCTGTATTTTGTTTAAGAGTCTAAAATATGTAATAAAATCGAATGGTGGGTTGATTCTAGATACATCAGGGCCCTTGAAGAGTGGAATAATAATAAAATTGATAAATACAAAATCGACCGGAGCGAATATGAACAGGAAAACCATGTATTATGCCGAACTGATATAAACAGTTACAGTAGCGTGTCGTTACGGCATTGGTATATTGAACACGTTGATAATAGTGGCTCAAGGTTCGAATCTCCCCCAATCTTTTTTTTTAATTACAAATTTGCCATCATATGTGTCTCGCAAAGCTATAATTATGTTGCGATATCTCTTAGAATATGCCCAAACTCTAATAAATGATAAACCTCCCTCTCTCTTTCAAGCAATACTGCTATCTATTAATACAACGTTCTGTCTCGTCATTACGCTTGAAGATGACACAGAAACAATAACTCATTGCCCTGGTTCGCATAGGTTATTCTGCGTATGCTACTCTCTGACAGGACTTCGATTGAAGAAATGTCATTTTCTCCGACGAGGTAATTGTCTCCAATAGCAACGATAGTACTGCCCTAGTTAATTGTATGAATGGCCACCGATACGATAATTTAATTATTTATTTGTGTTTGATATGCGTCCGTTTTTTAGGATGTGAAACAAGTATTTTTGTTTATACAGGCCAGGTCTCACCTTTTAATAGCCCATTTTACAAGGCAGGCATAACGAATTTGTTAACAAATGCCATTTCACATTTAAAGTAATAAATTAAGTAAAAGTTAAAATAAAATAATTTTACCGTACCGGGAGGCGAACTCACAACCTCTGGCACGGATGTCAGACTTCTTACCACTGGGCCACACAATGCTCGTATGGTTTACTACATTATAGAAGGATGACTTTCAATGAAGAGACACCACAGCAATGCCTTGCAGTGGGTTACGTTTACACGAGTGAACCGCGTGATAGAACTTAGCATTTCTATCGACCAAGAGTCGGCCCATTCTTTTTGCCGCTAAGTGTACAAGCAATAGTGAATGCACAGTTAACTTCAGTTAATGGTCTATTCATAACCAATTTTTTCTCTCATTCTTCGTATAAAGAATTTTCGCTATATCCCATTAATCTTCGTTCTCTCCATCCTTTTGGCCTCAAGATAAATCGACGTCATTGGTACCTAGTTTAAAAACCGCCTAACAAGATTTTTAAAATGTGAAGTAAAGATAAATTGTACCAGTATATGAATTTTTAACCCAATGTTAATAACATTTCGAATATGATACGTGATAAAGAGAAAACTCTTAACTTGGGAAGTTGTGAGGGACACTTTTAATTTTTGCACTAAAATGAACTGGAAACTTAGAGAAGAATTCGGTAGTGATCGTGAACATAAGACTGTCAGTATATCACTTAAATATTTTCTTGTAGTGCATGGAATTAATATAGTTTTACAATATTCATTACTAATTTATTAATATTTAGGTTTGTACATTTCGAGTCGGATGCAACTATTTACATTTTTTATTGCAGGTTACCTTACACAGCTGTATTTTTATCTGTTATTGAGCACTTATTTGTTTGTACATACATATAATGTATACTTTCCTTGTACTTGTTTCTATTAACACTAATTTCCATAATTGTTGCTTTACTAATCATAATGTGTAAATGTATTACCTACTTCTTGTGGTGAATGTAGGACCTGAAATCTGTGCAAACAAAACTAACCATCAATTATTATGTTTTTTTGTGTGCTGAAGAAAACAGTTCTGAACAATTAGAAGGAAGGGTCTTTTTTTATATAAATAGTTTTTATATTATGAATATGTTTAATTGTTACTCCTTGTCTTTTCCTCGCTGATTAGGCCTACTTTTTATGTGTATGTATATTATCCTATTGCAATCAAGCTACAATATGTATACAATCTATTGGAGACTGAGTGCATTACCCTGTCATCATGCTAACTTAACACCTCTGTAAAGGAAAATGTTTTTAACCTTTATCATCTATATGGACATTTTTGTTTTATAAAAAAAATACCGTAAAAGGCAGCTTTCTTTGCAGCGATTTATACTGATACGACATAGAGCAGCTAGTAGATAAAGGTTAAATATTTGAATTTGTTTCTGTTAAATGAATTGTCATTGCTAACAATATAAAATTTTTATAACGCAGAATGGATAAGATTAAATGAATATTAGCAACACGATAAACTGTACAGATGATGAAGTGATGCTCACTTAGCTCCTTTCAAGATAATGTTCTGTAATGTGCAGAAGGTGTATCGTTTTACTTGTTAATGAATTGATATGTACATAACATAAGCTGTTAAAAGTGTCTTGCTCCTTGCTGAATACGATGAAATTCATATGGATATTACGATACAAGAGTTTTCTTTGTAACATTAGTAACACTAATGGATCAGAAATATAAAGTATATACCTACCATTCTTACATGACAGTAGTCAAATATTACTCGTACATTATTTTCCATGCAGCCTGATATTAAGTAATCAATCAGATCTATGTTTGTTTAAGAAACTCTTCCGACATACGCAGAATTCTTATTATTGGAAAAGAAAATGAATGTTTGCAACGTTTATTTATGTCTGTGGGCATAGGAGAATTTTTAATTATATTATAAATTAATGATCAATTTGGGCAGGCTAAATTATTTTTATGAAAGAACTGAAACTCAACTTTTTAGCAAACAAACAAAAAAATTACCAGTATATAAATTCAACAAATTAGGCTATACTTATTAATTATACAGAAATAAAACTTTATTTTTAAAATCGAATTTTAAAAAAGTGTAAAAATTTATGGTGGTCAAAGTAACTATTGGAGAATTTCAGTCAAATAGTTCTGTTTCCACAGCAGTTATTTCATATTTGATCCGTCATTATCGATTTTTGGTAGACTTTACAATTAATGGAATTGTTTAATAAGAACTTCTTTATTAAACCATCTTAAATATTTTTGCTTTGTAGCAATTACGATATTTATATTATAAAATCCCAACTTGTACCGATGCTAGACACTTCGGTTCTGTAACAAGTGGGAACTGCAATGTTAATGTTGTTGGCAATAAAGCTGTGATGTAGCAAAATGTATACCTGTTTTAATGCAGGTATCGTATTTTTAGGTGTTATATCACCTAAACTGTTTGCAGGACCATAACTGTCATTGGTTAGCTGGTCCATATCCCATTTATGCATGCCACGGCAGGTCAGTATGCTGAAATGGCATTCAATCCATTTTTTATGAAATGGTTACTGGTGTGACTCGGTCCCCAGGTTGCACCACGGGAAGATGGAGAGGTTATGGAATGCCCTTCACTATTCCTTGCAACCCACATTTTTAATGTATCGTATCATTAAACAATCCATTGCATTATCAAAATGTGATAGTATAATTTCGAGGGAAAAATTGTTCCGGGGCCGGGCATCGAACCCGGGACCTTTGGTTTAACGTACCAACGCTCTACCAACTGAGCTACTCGGGAACTCTACCCGACACCGGTCCAATTTTTCCCTCTATATCCACAGACCTCAAAGTGGGCTGACAACCGTCAAGCAACCAACTTTGAGTGCACACTAACTCCATGTGACTTAAATTGTGGTTTTCTGTTAATGAACAGTGACGTGTATTATGCAAATGAAGATTTCAGGTATAACTCCTGTAAAGTTGATTTGAATAATTTCGAGTTATACCTGAAACCTTGATTTGCATAATACACGTCACTGTTCGTTAACAGAAAATCACAATTTAAGTCACACGGAGTTAGTGTGCACTCGAAGTTGGTTGCTTGACAGTTGTCAGCTCACTTTGAGGTTTGTGGATATAGAGGGGAAAATTGGATCAGTGCCGGGTAGAGTTCCTGGGTAGCTCAGTTGGTAGAGCGTTGGTACGTTAAACCAAAGGTCCCGGGTTCGATGCCCGGCCCCGGAACAATTTTTCCCTCGAAATTATTCAAATCAACTTTACAGGGAGTTATACCTGAAACCTTGATTTGCATGCGTGTGATAGTATAGTTCAAGAGCCTAGATATAACCAGTATAACAATTATGAGGTTATAATATATAATAAGTTTTTTTAATTAACCACCTATGCTTATATTTTATACAGTTGTGAATTAGTCTATCACATTAACGTTTTCGATACTTATTTGTTTCATCATCAGATGTATGTGCATGAAGTGAACCAAAGTGAAATAATAACAACCAATGTGTACTTTAAACAAGTGTTTTAAATAATTGTATTTTAGACATTGATTTTAGATTTAAAAGAGTTTTAGTGTTATTAGTTAATAGTATATCAGATATTACAATTGAAACCATGTACAAGTATATCATGCACATGTACAAGTATATGGAAGTTCACGAAACATACGCCAATTGGCTAGGTTTTTAATCACTATCATGCACATACATCTGATGATGATACAAATAAGTATCGAAAACGTTAATGTGATAGACTAATTCACAACTGTATAAAAGATAAGCATAGGTGGTTAATTAAAAAACTTATTATACATTATATCATAGTAGCTTATCGGAAAATAAAAACAAAAATGAAATTATGAGGTTGATTTCGAAACTGTGGAAACATTTGCTTAAAAAATATGATGAAGAACAATATCTTATTTGTAGTGGGTGCCGAGAATATTGCGTCTCCCCTCCTGGCTTGTGATATTTCCAAGCTGTTAGAACTGAAAATCTAAAACGAAGAATAGCAGAAAAAAAACCGAAATGTCATTGTGCAATTACCAGCATACAAAATCTAATTCTGATATTTTTGGAGTTTAGAGCGTATGAATTTGATCGTGTTGCGCAAGGACTCTGTTTTCTTGTTTGTGTGACTTGTGCTCTGTGTTTTAACACTTGCATTTGTTTCTCTCTGTTGGGTGTCAGGGAGACGTGCTCGCGCTCTGTGATTTTCCCTGGACCGACCGTCCTCCATAACAAATAGTCTTGTGACTCTTTTGTGTTTTGTGCGTCCGAAGACTCAAAACTAGGGCCGCCGGGGTGATGTGGAACCGTAACAAAACAAATAATAAAAAAGTAAAAAAAAAAACTTGATACAGCAGCTTTTTGATAATAGTAAATACCATATCATCATCATGACGTGCATCATCTTCAGCAGCACTTGGAAGCGCACAGGCACGTGATAGACTGGCTGGCCTGCGTCGCTATGTTTAAAGAAGAAAAGTACAGAGTAATTTTTATAAGTAAATAGATCAACCCTATAAATCACTATAAGAAGTCCTGTTAAAAAAAAAAAGACTTATGCAAAAATAAGGCATTCTCTGTCTCCTGTCTTAATTGTCGTTTTTCTACACAAATAGAACTTAATTTCTGTTAAGTTTGTTCTGTTTTTCTTATTTACAATGTCTACGAATATTTTATGTAATTTTTACCAGCCATTTATCCATTTGTTTGGTATGTTATTTTTTTTTTGCCCCTGTTGCCTGTGGAAGATTATGTGTATTTTTTTTTTTTTTCCGGGGATGGGTGTGGAACTCTATAGTGAAATGATTGATTAAAAGGCAGTTTGAAAAATGAAATGAATAGAAAAAGAGGTGAATTTATACGGATTATATAGTTCTGTATGAAAGTAGAAACAAAACGCATTTATAAAATGAAGTTTGAAAAAAGTTAACTTTCACTAAATTGACTGGAATTTATTTTTAATTGCTGTTAAGTGTACTGAATGTAAGAGAGAGAGCGATCAATGGGGACAGGCCAATGGGTTACTGCTTTATAGCTTTTATTTTTGGCTATAAAACAAAAGAAAAGAAAATAAATAACTTATATTTAATTTAATTTACGATTTGGTTGTTTAAGATGAATCTGGGTTCCAATTCAGTTTTACTTTTCAGTACTGTGCCTTGTTTTTTACAATACATTTTTCTGCTAAGGGAGAAAGCTCGCGTTGGTACCGCACGGCACTGCTGCCCTGCAAGGGACAGACTGTAATAGTGATGGTAGCTTAATAGTATGCAATCAGTTGTTATGTAACAACCCCATACCCTTCGCTCTAGGTCGCATGCCGTATGGTGCCTAAATGAATGAAGCTTTCCGACGACTTCGACCCTTGGGGGTTCATTTAGTAGCTGTTCAAAGAAAAAAATAAAAGAAGTACTTTGTTATTTGTTTTAAACGTGGATCTTGTTACCATTCTATGTATGGAAGGTATTTTCCTAGTCCTTTATGAACACACTTGAACTGAGTGTTTGTTGAATGTTAAGTTCATTAAATGTTAAATCCTGTGGATCTCTGTCCACGTCAATTCACATGCAAACCAGAAAACATTCAGCCAAAGTGAAAGTTGAGAAAGTTACCAAGAGAATATAAATAAATAAAAAAAATTATTATAACCAAAGATGTGTCTTAAGTGTTTTCGTTGCCAGTTATGTGTCTGTTTAAAAAGCCCACCAATGTTGCGTTGTATAACAGAAAATGTTAACGTACTTAAAAGGGGAAAATAGCAAGCTGGATGGCACAAGGCACAAATCATGTGAAGCACGTTTGATTTGTCTAAGTGCTCGTCGAATCCAAAGCAGGGCAAAACTAATCTATAATAGTTGATTTCTACTCCAGACTATGTATAATTCCATGTGATAGGATAGATTGTTATACTTAATATCATATATATACATACAAACAAAGTTTTTGTTCATTATTTTGATTATAGTGGTGAACCGAGTTTATATTTGCCTTGCATTGGAACCTTGCAGGGTGAGCCTATATATAAGTGGTGTTAATTTTTGTTTCTTTCTTGTGGGGTGTTGTTCATACACATTGAACTTTGTTTTTCTTTGTTTGCCATGTTCAATTATTGTAGGTGGATTTGTTAATGTAGAAAAAGATTGTAGGAAAAAAAAAAGTGTTTAATTTTGTTTTTTCTTTCTTGTAATGTTTTTTTGTCAGCACACATGTGTTTTATGTGTGTATGTTAATTCATATGCTCCCATCCGTTGGTTTGCCAGAGTTGAATGTTTGTGTAGATTTAATATTTGCCTGGCGAAATTAGTTTTATTCATGTCGTGGATGACAATAAGTTACTTTATGTGTTGCATCACGCACTGAGCAACAGAGCATATCCGATGTGCTGGGAGTCTTGAGCACTATTCCTTCTATGTTTACTTATTGAAAAGTTGGCAATCTGGGACAGCGAAGGAGGAAAAGCAACGTCTTTCTTCCCCGTTCGCTGTCTTCATTTTGCTCATTCCCCTCATGGTTTAATTGGAGGAGCCTTCCTTGGATTAGATACAATGTGACCTTTTCGTGTTTGTTTCCCTCGTTTCTTGGTTTAAAATGAAGTACGTGCATTTTTATAAAACTGTAAGAGAATATTTTTACAAGATATTGTATCTTTTGGAAAAAAATATTTACATCTTTCGAATAAACAAGTTTTCCAAGGAAGCACTTCATATCACATTAAACCTTATTTCATTTGGGACATGGCCAGTGTATGTTTGCCAAATCATTTAATATTTTGTGCTTGATTGGAAGGCTAATGTAATAATTTTAATTCTATGTGATATCTGTTTCTTTTGTCATTGATTATAATTTATTCGGATCTGTATAACAAGCCAATAAGACCTGCTCCCAGGTAATTTAATTAAAAAGAGGAATTAGATCAGTGACATACAAAAAAGATCAAAATCGTGTCAGTGTAAAAATGCACATTAAAAATGCACAAAACTTTAAGTGGGGAATTCATGTTAAAATAATTTTTGATACAAAGAGAAATGTGGGCATGTATGCTTCTTCAAGTGTCAAATATTGAAGAAAGAATGTCTGTTGTCTGTCATGCACAGCTGTTGTTTAAAATAAAGAAGTATATATAAATAAAATATAAATAAATAAATATATATATATATGGAAAGCAAATGGTCTACGAAAATCTCAGGAACAAAATGTAGCCGCCATGTTTGTTTCTGTCCATGTGAAAATAGCACAGCAGCAGTTTGTGTACCTCGCCCGACTGTTTGATAATGATGTCACAGAAGAGTGCTCACAACATGAAAAAGTAGACAAATTATTTAGTTTTAATGAAGAAAAAAAACTATTGACAGCAGGAACATCTTTATACCATTATAGCCAAATGAAATAGCATTAAATATGTGATTATTTATAATGACTCCTCTGTGTACTGTAAAGGCAGCATGAGACAAATTAAATGAACCTATTTTGGAAGTACATATGACTTGCACTTTTCTTATAAATGGACATCCTCTTGCTCCCTTCTTTCCGCCATTCCCACTGATCTTTTCTTAAGAATAGGGTAACCCAACGAGTTAGATACTATAGAGAGGCCAAAGACCTCAGAAAGTTGAAGACAATTGAACATTGGTCCGCCATGTTTCGGTTAGTCAAAACAAAGGGGCGTGGCTCGGATGTTGTAGGAAATGACTGTGATGAAGTTAGTATTATTGTGAATTAAGTTACATATTAAGACTATGTTAATAAGTAAAAAGTAAAATACACACAAGACTTTACGTTTTATAACAGCTGTAGGCCTATGTTTTATTAGTTTCACTAAATATAGCTCAGATATTAAATGACAAGCTATACTCGATGCAACCAAAGCAATGAATTTAATCGGCAGAAGAAAAATAAATAATTTTTTTACTTCGTCATAAATTTAATTACCTTACAGCTAATCTAACCTAATATGAAATTATGTAATTCAGTGCTCACAGGTGATTACAAGAGAGACGACGTATGTAACTAATAGGAGTAAAATATAGGAAAGGTAGTGACGAAAATTAAAAAGAAAATATCCAGTAATTAAGTTATTGAGAAAAATTCATTTGAAATTGGAATTAACACAGAGAACTTTTGAAAACTGCAATTATTAAAACTACAAATAACCTCTTAGCATGCAACATAATAATTAAAGAATGACACTAATAGAAAGTTACTCATGATCATAACTCACCACATTTATTAAAACGATAAGATACTTACGATTAACATTGTTATCAGAAACAACAGGAGCCACAGCTAGGTACACTTCTTTTCGCGTAATGGAGACATCATGTAGTCTAATATAATTTGAAACAAATATTGTCACGTGATGGAGACATCGTGTAGTCTAATATAATTTGAAACAAATATTGTCGCGTGATGGAGACATCGTGTAGTCTAATATAATTTGAAACAAATATTGTCGCGTGATGGAGACATCGTGTAGTCTAATATAATTTGAAACAAATATTGTCGCGTGATGGAGACATCGTGTAGTCTAATATAATTTGAAACAAATATTGTCGCGTGATGGAGACATCGTGTAGTCTAATATAATTTGAAACAAATATTGTCGCGTGATGGAGACATCGTGTAGTCTAATATAATTTGAAACAAATATTGTCGCGTGATGGAGACATCGTGTAGTCTAATATAATTTGAAACAAATATTGTCGCGTGATGGAGGCATCGTGTAGTCTAATATAATTTGAAACAAATATTGTCGCGTGATGGAGACATCGTGTAGTCTAATATAATTTGAAACAAATATTGTCGCGTGATGGAGACATCGTGTAGTCTAATATAATTTGAAACAAATATTGTCGTGTGATGGAGACATCGTGTATTCTAATATAATTTGAAACAAATATTGTCGCGTGATGGAGACATCGTGTAGTCTAATATAATTTGAAACAAACATCGATCTCACACGTGTCTCACAACTAGGCAGAGGCTTTTGCAGAATAAAACTGTTCTTACATTATTTTGAACAATAATGACAAATTGTGTGTGATGCAAGTGCTAACTTTCCTCTTTGTTAACAAAAAGAGCCCTACGCATTAATAAAAAGAAAATTGGAGTAGGCCCTATAAACACAATAAATACTAAACTCTTGTTGGTACAAACTTATTAATACAGATATTTCGCTTATGCTCAGTCCGTCTTATCTTATAATTCTCTGCGGCAATGGTACCTGTATTGAGAAGGTTTAATTATCCAGCAACTAATATTATGATTTACGATACATTTCATTTAAATCCGAGGGAATGAGACATTTTTGGAAATTTTAAAGTCTTAATTATTACTTTTTCATTTATAAATCAGCTTTTTACAAAACCTATAGCGAAATGTTTAAATTAAATATTGATGTATCTGAAAAATATAATACATGTACTAACTCGTTGCAGTGTACCTTTGATAAGCACTCCTTGCGGAGGCTGGCGGTACTGTAGACCGCCATGTTTTTTAGGGAACGATCCATAGTACTGTTGGCTTCCGCAGGGAGCGCTTATCAGAGATCTTCAGCCTCTCTATAGTATCTAACTCGTTGGGGTGACCATAAAAATGGAACAGGTGCCAGAGACCATTTCCAGTGGCTGATTAGTCACTTGGCCATGGCTTAGTTCTGTGGGCGTAGTGTAAGATGAGTTTCGAAATTACGAGAAATTTCACCTGTTGGAGTTGGCTACGGTAAGAATCTTTCTGTGAGAGGTTGTTCAGTGTTCAGAACTACACGAGAAACGTTTACAGATTTGACACACGTCACCTTGGCAGTGTTGTAGCAAATGTTCCATGCGTAAAAGAATTTCACTTCGAAAATGCACTTTGCGTGGACATACTGTAATTATAAAGATGCACTTATTACACATTTTTAAAAATTGATAATAGAATAAGGGAGGGGATTGTCGGATAGGTCTGGTAATGTCGGATAATCTCGGATAACATATTTCTTTTCCATCGAATGGTGCAATCTGATGTGAAAATAATGCATTACATTCTCTACAAGTAGACGAACATCTGCATGAATAGCCATTACTGTTGAGTGCTTCACTGTGTGTGAATAGCGTGTTTTCAACGTTTCTGCAAAAAAAAAAAATTTTGGGGGTAAGTAATGTGATTTATTCGTTACAAGTTATTCTTATATTTACACAACATGGTATGCACTGTTTGATATACCATAGATAAGGCTTCTTAATTCTCTAATTGCAGAAATGCTATCAACAACATGTTTCATGCAGCTGGCTTGTTTTACTGTTTGTGAAGAGTCGGCCAATGTCGGATACTAGCTGAGGGCAATGTCGGATACTAGCCGAGGGCAATGTCGGATACTAGTCGAGGGCAATGTCGGATGCTAGCCGAAGGCAATGTCGGATACTAGCCGAGGGCATTGTCGGCTGTCTTTCAATGCTGCTCGCTACATAAAAGCTGCCTTAAACCCATTTGTATGTTTTCTATAACAAACCACTACATTTTTACTCATGGGTATTTTTAATTAATGTAAGTAATTAATTTTCTAATTAATCGAATATTATGAAGTAACGAATTGTTTCTTCTTCTGATATTTTTAGATGCCTAAAGTAAAAGAAAAAAGAGATTCAGTCTAAAAAAATTGAAGTCTGAAGATATGGTAAATGCCATTGTCGCAGTATGGCAGAAAAGAATGGGCTATCTTGCTGCTTCCAAAAGATTCAATGTACCTCGATCAACATTATTTGATTATGTACGGTCCAATTCTGAGCCCACCAAAGCCGTTAAATCGAAACTTGGACGAAAACCAATACTCCCAGCTTCACTTGAAGAGAAGCTAGTTGACTATGTGTTAATGATGGAGAGAAAATATTTTGGATGAACCAGAAATGATGTTAAAAGGCTTGCATATCAGTTGGCTAAACAGAACACTATTGTAATAGTTTTTGATATGCAATATATTATTTTAAATGCATTATCATACCTCCTACATAATAATGTCTAATGTATCCGACATTAGCTTCCCATTCTGTCAGTGATGATATTATTTCTGTTTTGTCTTTGCACGTTATACAGCAAATACTTATTATGTAATTACCTAATACTTATGTACAATCTGCAGGAACCTCAAGAGGTTATTATAATACTAAGTAATTCCAGTTCTAACTTTTTTCAATTACCTTTATTTTGAAACATCAAAATGGTATCCGACAATATCCTCCCTTACTCTACTATTGTAAAAGGACTTAGACAAGGTTGCAGTATGTCTCCATCCTTATTTAAAATCTACTTTCAGCATATATTAGAATACTGGAATAGATCGTGTGGTGGCATGGGAATACCAATGGAAGGGGGCTTAACAGTGCATTCATTATTGTTTACAGACGACCAGGTTGTCATAGCCAGAAGTAGAGATGATGCTAAATATATGATAAGAAAGCTTTTGGAAGCATTCGAAGTTGGAGGTCTTGGGGTGAATATGAATAAGACTGAATATCTAGTTATTGGAGGAGGTGTGAAAGATATTATATTGCCTCAAGGAACCATCAAGGCTGTTATGCATTTTAAATATTTGGGATCAGTAATCCATGAATCAGGTAGCTGCAATGCTGATGTAGATCGAAGAATATTCCAGGCAAACTCGATAAAAATGCTGAATGGGATTCTATGGAGTAGGAATCTTAGTAAACAAACAAAGAAGAGAATCCTTCAAACAGTCATTGAGAGTATTTTAACTTATGGTGCTGAGGGTTGGACGTTAGTAGAGGGGCAGAAAAGTAGAATATTGGCAGTACAGATGGATGGGATCCGGAGAGGGGCCACGATATCTAGGTTTGAAAGAAGGAGAAATGGAGATGTAAGACAGCTGATGGAAATGGAGGAAACTGTTACCGAGAGAATTGAAAGACGAACTCTGCAATGGTATGGGCACGTCAATAGAATGGGTGTGAAAGACTTCCTAAGACTTTCCTCCATTGGTCACCTTCTGGAAGAAGAAAACGTGGACGGCCGAGAGCATCATGGAAGTCTGGTGTAGTCCAAATGATGATACAACATAATCTGAAGGAAGGGTACTGGCAGGACTGTGAAGTATGGAAGATGGGAATACAGGGTAACTGCTGATAAGTGGAAATGCCCTCAAAAGTAAAAGTAAGTAAGTAATACTATTGTAATACAAATTGGAATTTTAAAACATGTACTTTCTGTAATAATTAAATGTATTTGATTTGATTCTTTTCACTTAATAGTTATTTATGTAACTTGTGTGAAAAGTGGAACTTTTTTGCATGAGTAGAAAGCTTTTCAGTACGAACTGTAGGCAAGTGCTGAAATTACACGAGTACACAAAAGTTCATGCCCATACAAGTTTTATTTCAGAACATGATGGATTTCTATGTGTGTAGGACGACGAAACACAAGACAATTGAAGGGTACACGGGAAAAACGATCAAGGTCCATCAAAAATCGAAATTGAGTTAATAATGCTATCTTATAGTGGAAAGGAAGTGCTATCATGTGGTCTAGCTAGTAATAAGAAATCATCGTTCTTGGCATTCCACTACGTCAATTTCTATTAAATACACACATAACAAAGTATTAAGTGCTTAAACTTTAAAATTCGTTTTTCTCGAAACTTTCTAAAATGGACCTTGATCGTTATTCCCGTGTACCCTTCAATTGCTATACTACCTGTTACATATGGTAGCGATATGTGGATTAAAAAGCCTCACATCAAAGGTTTTAGCTTGGAATGAAGGTCTGAGGGCTCATTAAATGATATGCGCGAATAGGACAAAAAAACTTTTGTTCTTCCAGAATAATTCAGAAATAAATAGTAAAACTGGTTTTAAATATGAGATGCAATAGAATTCCGAAACTGTTTTTTTATATATATATTTTCTACCGAAAGCAGGAGAAATTTAGAGAGACCAAAAAGTGATTTCGTGAGGTTGGACGACATTTATACATGGGGAAAGGAAAAATATAATACCGGTATATACAGTATGTGAGACGCTCAGCACACAAATGGCCTAATATAGAAAAATTGCAGATTGAGTCCATAGTATTGCATTTATTCATTCCCTGCACAATCTATTACAGATTATAGGTTCGTCATTTGATACAAACGCAAAAATACACACAAATAAGATTTCTAGTATGAATTTAATTTTAACACTCTTAAATTTTCCAAAGAATAGTAAAACTACCAAAGACACAATAAATAACAAGATATATAATACATTTTCCGTTTACAAGACATTAAATAAATTAATTAACAGAGGCTAGATAAAAACAAGATAGTCCTACATTATTATCAATATTGTTTGGAGAAAAAAAATTATGTGCAACAGTAATGAAGGTAGATATTTTGCTTTATAGCTTTAATGCAAGAAATCAGTGATTTTGAATGGCATGGACTGGAGCAGAATAGTTTTTACCCTGGTTTTGAAACCTTCATAATTTAAATGTTTAATATCCCCAGGTATCTTGTTATATAATAAGATACCTGTATGAGAAATACTGTTGAGACTTTTGGTAATAGTATGACAATTTATATGCAAGTTGTTGGCAGTTCTTGTGTTATGGTAGTGAGTTTCAGAGTTCTTTTAAAATAGTTAAAATTCTTATGTATAAAGCAAACAGTTTCTAGGATGTAGATGCAGGGGAGTAATAAAATATTTAATTCTTGAAAAATTTCTTTGCTTGGAGTGCATATAGGAAGTTGTTTTATTATTTTTATTATTTTCTTTTGAAGTTTAAATACTTTTATGCTCGACCATGCCGAAATGTAGTAATTACACACCTGGTAGCAGTCCTTTAATGCATGTCATTAAAGTACACCTACTCATTAAGGTACAGGTGTTCAGCCAATGACAAGTCAGCTTTGTACCGTTATAAAACCGCAAGCATCGATTATTCTCGGATTTGCAATCGAAAGAGAATTAGCGAAAAGTCACGGAGGCTGGAAATCCAATACTGTCGCAGAAGGTTATGTTCTGTTACTATAATAATTAGCGTTAATTGTAAATAATATTCAAATAAATTCAATTTGTCATCTCGTTTTTCAATGTCTAATTTAATTTCAATGTTATATCAAAGTTAATATTTAGTTTACTCTGTACGTTCTTATAAGCTATCAAGGTCAATGTGGACATCTGTTCCTCGGAAAAAATCAATACTTTCGCGTCTGCGCACATCTCACAATTTACGAGGTATTGCTCAAGGTCAGTTAGATACAAATAAAATGAATAATTTCAAGTTAGAAATATGGTCGAGCATAAAAAGTCGTATGAAACTCGCCTATAATGGTAATTAAGAAGCTCGTATGAAAATTATGAAACTCGCGCTCGTTTCATAAACATCCATACTCGCTTCTTAATTACTATCATTATAGGCTCGTTGCATAATGTACTATTATAGCTTCAGAGAACATGCCCCAAAGCATTACACCATATGAAAGAATGGAATGTACATGGGCATAGTAGACTACTTTCAAAGTTGAAAGAGATATGCTTTTCGTAAGAATTCTAAAAGCATAACATAATTTGCACAGTTTTCCAGAGAGATATAATTCAATAATAGTTTATATTTTCAATCAAAACACTTATCAGTATGTGAAGTCAGAAAATAATTCTGTTACATCATATTATAATTTAAAGGTCACAAATATTTTCGACTTATACATAAAAAGTCATCTTCAGGTGAATCATTAAGCAAACAATTTTGAAATTAGGTGAGGGACTAATCAGGTACATTTTGATCTAGTAGTTGAATGCACATGCAGGCATTTTACAAATATATAGTTGCCATGACTCTGAGGTTAAATGGTTCACATACAAGATAAAACACTTATTTACATAGATAACTGAAATCTCTCATTTGCGTGTATATGAAACTATTGGCATCTATGGCCTAATGTTAAAAACTTGGCCATAGATGCCAATAGTTTCATATACACGCAAATGAGAGATTTCAGTTATCTATGTAAATAAGTGTTTTATCTTTTATGTGAACCATTTAACCTCAGAGTCATGACAACTATATATTTGTAAAATTCCTGCATGTGCATTCAACTACTAGATCAAAATGTACCTGATTAGTCCCTCACCTAATTTCAAAATTGTTTTCTTAAGGGTTCACCTGAAGATGTATTTTTATGTATAAGTCGAAAATATTTGTGACCTTTAAATTATAATATGATGTAACAGAATTATTTTCTGACTTCACATACTGATGAGTGTTTTGACTGAAAATATAAACTATTATTGAATTATACTTCATAACACTTTTCTGAAACAATATGACCTTTAAAAATAAATTTCCAGAGAGAGCTTCAAAGAGCTCCTCATATTGTTCTCTTCAAAGTGTAAATCGGCCTAAACCTCATTCCCAGTTTTTCCATGAGATTTCAGCACAAATTTCGTTTGTATATTGCATTTTGCGCACTCTTACAAAGAGGTAAAGTGGAAAAATAATTATGTGGGTTGGGCCATTTGTGCGCTGAGCGCCTCTTGTGAGAAAAAGAGAAGATGGATTCTAGTTTTGTTTGTGTTTTAACTCGTTAGTACTTATGTTACCATGCTGAGTTTCAGTTATTCGACAACTGTACCAGAAGGACAAGAAAACAAGAATCTGAAATCTTAAGATAGATCACTGATTTTAAAATTCTTTCCTACTATGTAAAAAGTTCTCTTCAGCCTCTCCATTATATGATTGGGGGTTGATTTATCTTTGTCGAAAAGCACATATTGAGGTAGGTAATTTTATATGTAACATTATTATTATTATTATTTGTCAATAGACTTGTAAACAGTAGGCTACAAGTTTCTGACATTGTCAAAATCTTAGTTACATAACAATAATAAAATTAATAATTTAAAATTATACAAAATAATGAATACTAGCAATTACAATTTACTCTACAACAGCGGCGGTTCCTCTATATGAGCACAGGAGCACGTTAACACCTTAAAAACCAACAATAATCATACATATTACTATATTAATATTATTACATCTATTACTTTCCAATGCGCAATGATGTTCCTACATTTTTCGTCTCAAGAGAATGTCCCGTTCATATGTCGTGTGTCTTTAAATCTCCATTGGACAGGTTGACAGCAGCTCGCACAATGTTTCTCTAGCAGGGTGGAATAGCCTGAGGCGAGAATATTTTCTGATTTGGTACAATGGTTACAATAGCTCTGCCTCGCACAGGTCTTAACGTGCTAATGACAGAGAAAGAGAGATGCTCCATCTCTCTTGGGTCTGACATCCTGTTCCTTCCTCCCTCTTTCCTCGTTTTCTCTCTTTACTCTTTCTTTTCAAAATGCCGTTATGCGCGGGGGCTGATTCTGTTGTCTTTTGTTAAGCAAAGTAAGGAAAATACAAGCTGCAATGATGCGTATTGAAGGTTGAAACAGTAACCATGGATAAAATAATATATAATCTTCATATTTATCCATGCAGTAACACTTGAAGTTTGGAGACGGATGTGTGTGAAATTGTGAATGTGTTAAATTAAAAGAGGATTAAAACATTCCTCTGTAACACCATGACAGAAGACCGATGAAGTACATTGGCTATGTTGGCAGTGGAAAAAAAAAACTTGTTAACAACAGACTTCAATAATAAAGTTATTGATAAGTTTGCATCTCTCAAAACTAGGAGCATGGAGTTTCTCTGCAAATAAATCTAGATCTTCAACACCATCTACAACAGCATAAAGGTGAGTCCTATGAATTAATTTTACTCTACTCTTGTTTAATGGTTTTAATTTTGGTTTATATGCGTAGATTTGGCACGTGCATATTAGAACTGGTTTATCTCTGATGTGTGACTCAGCTATACGAGAATATATCAATATATTTTTTTTGTGAACACTCATCCAAGAAAGACACGAGCCGCCACTGCTCTACAACAAATTGTAAATAACGATGATGATAATAGTTGGTTATTTAACGACGCTGTATCAACTACTAGGTTATTTAGCGTCGATGAGATTGGTGATAGCGAGATGATATTTAGCGAGATGAGGCCGAGGATTCGCCATAGTTTATCTTGCATTCATATTACGGTTGCGGAAAACCTCGGAAAAAACCCAACCAGATAATCAGCCCAAGCGGGGATCAAACCCGCGCCCGAACGCAACTTCAGACCGGCAGGCAAGTGCCTTAACCGACTGAGCCACGCTGGTGGCTAATTGTAAATAACAGAGATTACAATGATCTACAACTACTTCTACGAAAAAATTGAAAACAACAAACATTATTGTTAAACTACCAGTACTCATAGATTGAAATTATACATAATAGCCGGTTGTGGCTCATGAGATTTTAGCTTGGTAAGGTGCATTAAGATTTTCAATGTACAGCATTATTATGTCTTGTGTACCACAGCAAAAATTAGTTATATTAAGAAATTTTACCTGTATTGAAGCTGAAGCCATAATCAACCACTGATCCTGTCCTTTTTGCTGCTGCTGCTGCTGCTGTCGTTGATATTTATGTTTGTTTGTAGTTAAAGTTTTGAAACACTATACACCATAAAATTTAATTTAAATATACTATATTGGTTTGCAGGGGGGGGAGGATTAAGGGGATATATCCCCTCCCGAAATTTTTAGAAAAATACGAAACAAGAAACAAAAATAATATTAATTTTAATTCATGAATGTACATAGGAATTAGAGAGTTTTCTATGTAAATTCTCTTTGCTAAAATGTCAAATTCCAAGAACTGCAGGAAGACAAACACAGAGTCCTTACTTCAAGACAGAGAGTCATGAAGAGTATTTTAGGCTTTTAATTTTCCTTCTCTTCTTAGACTATTTCATTAGTCAGCTCAAGGACAGGTTTTTAAATCATAAGGCAATCCTAAAGTCCATACAAACTTTGCTGCCTGAAAACATAGTGCGAGCATCAGATGAAGATTTAGAAACTGCTGTTCAGGCTGTAGTAAATCAGTGGCCCAATGATGTTGATGCATCACCAGAGTCTTTCTTCAATGAATTGAACATGTGGAGAAGAAATTTCCTTGATCAGAAAAATCTTCACCTAATACCTACTGTTATTATATCATCTTTGAACAGGTGCAATGAAATTATTTTTCCCTGCACTCGCAAGGTGCTGAAACTTTTCTGCACGTTGCCTGTAACTACAGCAACACCAGAACGGTCGTTCTCAACACTGGAGTATTTGAAGACTTACTTGAGGAGCACGATGGGAGCAGACAGATTAAATTGACTGGCCTTGATGTATATACATAAAAATGTAGAAGTAAAAGCTCATGAAGTACTGGATGAAATGTCTAAGAAGCCTCGTCGCCTTCTTCTGTAAATGTCATCCTGTCATTGTTTTTGTATTGCAGTCATTGTAAATGTTAAAATTAAAAAATTATGGTTTATTTAACAATGCTCGCAATTGCCGAGGTTATATCAGCGTCGCCGGTGTGCCGGAATTTTTTCCCTCAGGACTTCTTTTACATGCCAGTAAATCGACTGATATGAGGCCTGTCGCATTTAAACACACTTAAATGCCATCGAGCTGGGTTGGGGTAGAACCCGCAACTTCGAGCACAGAAGGCTATACTGACTACGCTACTCAGGCCAACTTGTAAATGTTTGTGACTCGGAAACAAATTGTGAGTATATAAACTTATTTCTCATTACTCCATTTTTACTATCTCCTCAAATCACTCCCCCCCCCCCCCCCCAAAAAAAAATCCTGCGTCCGCCCCTGTTGGTTTGTGTTATTAATTTTATTGGAGATAACATTTCACTGTTCTATTTACAATTTTATTTGAACACGAAGTCTAGGCTTCTTTCTTTGCGGCTAGAAAATTTATTAATCACTTTATCATTGAAATTAACAATATTTTCAATCATCACTTTTTCTACACTTAACATTGCTAAAGCAGCAAGACAGTCTTGTGTCACTTTACTTCTTAAAATCTTCGCTCTTTTCAGTGTAGAAAAAAGACTTCTCAGAGTGAGCAGTAGTCATGGAGCAGTAAGAATTATTTTGAGGAGAGTGAACACTTCTGTGCAGGAATCGCCGATTCCTGTATCCAACATGATTTCGTACTTTTCGTAAGTCCAGAAATATTACGGAATTCTTGCCTCTCAGTCAAAACAGATAGTTCAGTTTTCAGAAGTTCTTTACATAATAAATGATAAGCTTTTATCAAGTTCAGGTGAAGAAAATTGTATATAATTTATATTGTCTTTGAAAAGAGAGAAATTTATCAACTTTACTGCTGACAAATGCTTATTGAAAGGAAATCTGTCGTTATCTGACAAGAAATGGTATCACACACCTCTTTGGTAGAGACAAGATTTTGCGACTTACTTTTCCTTTTCTTCATGGGAGGAGTTTCGTCTTGTTGATGAGTAACAGAAGGAAGTTTCTTTCTTTCTTTCATGATTGCCTCAAGAAATGAATTTACTGCCTTGTAAATACTGGTGGAATTCGGATTACGATGCTGCAGCTGGTTATACGAAATATTACATGAGGCACGATATGATGAAAAAATTCTAACCAAAAGTTGAAGTCCTGATTATTCAACATACGAAGAATCCTTGTAGTTCCTTGTACAGGGAAATGATTTCTTTCAATTTGAAGTTTCTCAAAGCATTCTATTAAACTCTCCTTATTTTCAGAAACAGTATTAACTAATCGCCTATGAAAATTCCAAATATTCTCCAGCACAGGAGGACGCCTTAAAAAAATGCAGCAAGAATATTAAAAAGAAATACGAGCTTGTGAATTCTGTGATGCTGCCTTTTTTGTGATTAGATTCAGCTAATGTACATAGTAGTGCACAGAATGTCCATATTTGTACAGTAGCCTGCAAGTTAATCCGAACACGACATATTTTTACATTTTCTGTCATTGTTGGCCTCACAGCTGCTCATACCGCTTTAATTGACATCTGTAGTACGTGTAATTCCATTGTTGAAGGTCTGTCATTATTTTTTTTTATAATATGTGACATTTTGCCTGTCGTTTTGTACTTACAAGCATTTCAGTTGTGTTGAAGACTTAATACTGCAATCCTGTGTACATTCTGTCGTCTTCACAAATGGATACAACTCCACGAAAACGGTCTAAAATTATAACATTAGCAGAGCATTCTTCTATGGCACAGAGGCAAATTGCTGCAGAATGTCACATCGGTTTGGCTACTGTTAATTCGATCATAAAACGATACAGGGAGACTGGATCCATCACACCCCAGAAAAAAGGAAACTGTGGCCGGAAAAGGAAGACTTCACCTGCAGATGATCGTTTAATTGTCAGGAAAAGTAAATTAAATCCTAGACTAACTGCTGTCGACTTAACCCGCGAGTTAATGGCTACCACTGAACTGGGGCGAATATTCACGTCACAACAGTGCGGCGTAGGCTTTTGGAAGCTGGATGAAGGGCTCGTAAGCCTATTAAGAAGCAACTGCTAACCCCTGTTATGTGCAAAAAACGCTTAATGTGAGCAAAATTACATCAACACTGGACAGTGAATGACTGGAAGAATGTACTTTTTTCCGATGAGTCTCATTTCGAGGTCCACGGCCACCGTGTTTCTTACGTACGGAAAGGATCCGAAAAAGTAACAGCAGCTCATCTCCAACAAGAACCCCCCTAAAGTAATGTTTTGGGGTTGTTTTACACATGAAGGGCCTGGAGCATCAATACCTATCAAGGGAATGATGAATTCTGACAAATATATTGACTTATTGGAAACCAGAATCGTACCCCAGCTGCAAAAATCATTTCCGGATGGCAGAGATGTGTTCCAACAAGACCTGGCACCATGCCATATGTCTCGAAAAACTACAGAATTCTTCAACAAGAAGAATATTCAGGTACTCCCCTGGCCAGGCAACTCACCCGACATCAACCCCATTGAGAACTTGTGGTCAATTTGCAAAAGAAGATTGCAAAAAAATGGATTGTTCTACAAAGGAGAAGATGATTTCTGCCCTCATTGGTGTATGGTTTCGCGATGAAGAAATGAAGAATATTTGTGTGAAATTAGTGGAATCCATGCCAAATCGTCTCAGAGCTGTTATTAGGAACAAGGGAGGCCACATACTGAGGTATGGCTTAGATTCTTTTTTTTATCCCGTTTGAGTGTTTTTGCATAAGTAATTACGTTGTTCGGATTAATTTGCACGCTACTGTAGGTTGTTTATTAATTGTTTGTACACCTGCCTTCTCCCCACTCATAACGGCTCCTCCGGCATAGGTCTGGATGATAAATTTGTCACGGTCGCCATTCAGAATTGAGACCCGGAATCCAAGAGGGGCCCAAGTCCATTACATCAAACTTTTGGGAAATTGAAAAAAATGTTTGCTGTTGCTACAAAATGTCTCTAACAATATTTTTTTCTCGTAAGTACATCTCCATTACATCTTTTGATAGCCATAGCAACAAGCTTCTACTAATTATTTTGCATGAGAAATAAATTTTGAAAGTGATTAAATATTGGGCCCCCTCTTTGATTCCGGAGCCTTTACATACAAGTTTGCAGCCATATTGAGTGGCTTTGAAGGTTAATGTGTGGGTATTTACAAACAATAATGTAAATGACAAGTAATCACTTTGATTTGCAATACTTTTATTTGTTACACAATACACATTAACATGTTAATCGCCCTCAGCATCGGACAAGTTTTCTGCTGAGTGCAGTGATTCTATGTAAGAGACTACGTCCTTTCTTAGATGATTTTTTTTATTGTGTTTAAGTGTCGAATTTTGACAGCCTTCACTGGACAGGGTTTTGTGTACAAAGGTACATTGGAAGATCCGGCTTAGAATTTGGCTTAATTAATCTGAAGTAATCAAACACAATATTTGACATTCGTGAAACTGCAATTTCATTCTCATGAGTTTTACTGTAGGTAAAAACTTTATACTCAGATATTTTGAATTTTTCTCCATTTTTTTGTTGCTGTCTTTTTGAAATACTGAAGGAAGTGATTCTTTTAATCACGAAATTCTTATCTTATGCTTATGCTATCAGCAGATGATTCGTTGTCTGAAGCTGAAGCCATTTTCAAAAAACTGATGTAGAACGCTCCTGCTGCCATCTAGCGACAAAATGCCGCAACTGCCTAATGGAGTACAAGAGAGGCCAAGTGCCTGGAGTTGGGTCTCTCTTTGGTTCCGATAGATATTCCACGTCACTTCAGCATGGTTAAATGTTGGAGTTAGGCCTTATTTTTGGTATACAGATTCCCAATAACGAAATCAATGCAATCGTGTATCTAACTCGATTTCGATATAAAATGGAGTTGGGCCCCTCTTGGATTCCGGGTCTCAATTGTGTTCAAGTGCTCTTAAATGCAGTCCACTAATACTTCAGTATTTTGGGCTTTTCAGTTAAACAACCCCGACAATCTTTCATGCACAGCACGGAAAACAATAACCTTCTGCGTATGACCTTATACATCAGTTGTGTCGTCTGACATGACTGACAAAATGTAGATTGTTGTATTTCAGCAGATATTTCATCACGACAACCTCCAGAATACAGTCAAGAAGTTCATTCTGGATTGTCTTGGAAATTCTTGTAAATACTTTTGAATTTAAAAAATGGTTTTTCAGATACTCATCTAACTTTCCAGCAAATTCCAATAATCTTCGAAACACGCCTAGCTTCCATCATGGCCATGTAATGGAAGTTCAAATTTCCAGCAAAATTTTATAGTCTATAATTCTCGAGAGAATTTCTCGATTTTATCTCACATTCTCATTATGTTTGTTTGCTGTCTGTAAGCGTCACTTAGCTGATAGGCGATTTTACTGTCCCTAATATAGCCAAATCAACGACATACTTAATATGTTTTGCAGAACCTTCGTGTTTTTTTTTTTTTTTTTCGTTTTCTCGGCTAAATGTTTTAAATCATTTATCCCCACTTTTGTCCAAGTCGCATACCTCCGAACAATAAACACGGAAAGCAAAATAGCGCATTTTTTTTGTTCAGGACAGCCACACGATTTTTTATCCTTATAATAAACAGAAGAATTAAATTTCCAAGATTAACATAACGTTACTTTACACAACGAAAAATGGGTCAAATTTTCATAAATCTGTTGAAGTGACGCAAGGGTTGCTTACGAGCAGGTGGTCATCATTGCTAGCATTTAAGGTAAGACTGCACACAGTGATAGTACTTATACTTGTTTTTTTGAAAGATGGGACATGACAGGAGCGTTGCAATCGGAAAAACAACTGAATGTCACATAGCGTGGTAGGCCTGTTGCTATGGTAACAACGGTCGAGTTGCCAAACTTACCGTTCCCACATGGCGAGTGCTTAATAGCTCTCTTGGCGACATTTATTGTGCACACAATGTTAGCATTGGTACGTTTCGTCTTTGATTCTCTGTCGATTTTTGTATTGTTTTCTTACCTTCGCGTCAATTGTCAATTAATGTTTTATGTCAGCCATCTTAACGTAAATTGCTAGCTTCCATCAGCTGACAGCGTCGTAGTCCATGTTGGCAACATGGCACTGTAGTTCCAAGCTCGGCCGCTTAACTGTCATGTCCCATCTTTCAAAAAAACAAGTACAATTATACTCTTAATCCTGTACTTTAATCATTTCATTAAGGAATACAGTAGTCCCAGTTTGCATGTTTCAATGAAAGTGGGCTCCATTATGGTGAGTGAAGGGCACTCAAGTTTGGAAATCCGTATAAGCTTGTATAAGTTGTCCGATTTCATCCTCTTCAAATCCTTAGAAACCAAAGAACATTCTGATGGCAACCATTTGTGATGCAATTTGTCCTTTTTTACACAGCATACACACGAGAGCAATGAAATTCAAATCCTATAGGTTTCTCTTAAAAATTAGTGATCTTCCACTAAGTTCGTCCAATAAGGGAGAGTACGAGGTCTCCGAATGGGCATACCTTAATCAAAGTGGGAAACTTTCTTTGTGCTCCACATCATTCTCATTGTAATTATTGTTTCTATTTAAATCAAGTTTAAAATGTGAATTTTACTTCGAACTTTTAAAAGGGAAATTTATTCATTCAAAGTGTTTGCCCAACGGCAAGTCTTTCACTGCAAACCCAGCATTCTCCAATCGTTCCTATTTCCTGCCTTTCTCTTGGTCTCCGCATATGATTCGTGTATCCTAATGTCTGTCATCTGATATCTTCTTCTGCCCCGAACTTTCTTTCCGTTCACCATTCCTTCCAATACATCCTTCAGTAGGCAGTTTCTTCTCAGCCAGTGACCCAACCAATTCCTTTTTTTCTTCCTAATCAGTTTCAGAATCATTCTTCCTTCACCCACTCTTTCCAACACAGCTTCATTTCTTATTCTGTCTGTCCATTTCACACACTCCATTCTTCTCCATATCCACATTTCAAATGCTTCTAGTCGCTTCTCTTCACTTCGTCGTGATGTCCATGTTTCTGCCCCCATACAATGATACGCTCCACACAAAGCACTTCACTAGTCTCTTCCTTAGTTCTTTTTCCAGAAGTCCGCAGAATATGTTCCTTGTTTCTATTAAAAGCTTCTTTGGCCATTGCTATCCTCCTTTTGACTCCCTGGCAGCAGCTCATGTTACTGCTTAATATAACATATCTACGCCCCAAGACATTTGAAGCTGTCCACTTCTTCCACTGCATCATTTCGAATTCGCAAGTTTACCTTCTTTCAATAACTATGATCTTCGTCTTGTTTGCATTTATTTTTATCCCATGCTGCTCACATTGTTGGATAGAAATGGAATTATACAGTAATTGTTATTAAAAGATTAGTTGGTAGTCAGTGGTTTTTCTTACAAATTTTCTTTACAAATATGTCTGTTTACCTCTCGCGAGGTAAGCGAGAAACTCGTTGTAGTGTGTGACGTTCCATTTAAAACAATGCTTTCGATTTCACGCATTTCTCGGCGCACATTTCACATTACACATCGCTCGGTATAGTGTGCAACCGGCCTTAGTGTCCGACAGAAAAAAGTCTTTGTAGAATCACCATCACGGATTGATCTTTTCAAAAAGATAAATCCTGATCTTTCACTGCCTCCTACACCTGTAGCCACGCATTGGGCACCTGGCTTAATGCCGTGTTGAATTATATACTGCAGATCATTTGGAAGCATTTACATCTGTAGTAAGTGAACTGGGCAAAGACGATGTCTCTGCAGTTGACATTATTCAGAATTTAATATGTGATACTACTTTAAAATGTGACTTGGCCTTCATATCTGTTAACTTCGGTTTCTTGATTCACTCAGTAAAGAAACTAGAAACTTCCGTAGATTTATTGAGTAATTCAGTTAAGGAAATAGAAAGGCAATTTAACACTATCTCAGGTCCTAAAACAGAAGTTCTAAGAAAAATAATTCAGGTCTAAGAGTATGTTTGAGAAAAACAGTGACTACCAAACCCTCTGCAAAGTCGCTTAAGTTTTGAAAGGCCAAAAACATAGGTGCACTTGATTGTATGTATGTGTGTGTGTGTGTGTGTGTGTGTGTGTGTGTGTGTGTGTGTGTGTGTGTGTGTGTGTGTGTGTGTGTGTGTGTGTTAGTGATATACCCCTCTTCAAACATACAAGGTTAACATCGTGAGATGTAGAACGTTCCTTTTCTCAATATAAGGCATTGTTCTCGGATAATAGGCACGGATTTGTGATTCACAATCCGCAGATGCAATTTTGTTGTGCACTGCAACTCCAGTCAACATTTTACATCTGATGTTCAGCTGTAATTTCTGTTTCAATATAATTTTTTCTAGTAAGTTACGAACATTCTAATGTGTTTATTTTCATTTTCAGAAACAATATTTTTAGTTTTAACACACTTTTCAAATTTTTAGAACATAAAAATTCATATTTTAAAGTTTTTTTAGCACATAAAAATCCGGACCCTACTTAGGCCTATAACCCGTAGAATCAATATTTTTGTGTTGGTCAAACTGATCGTTGTAATTGCTATGAAAAGACCAAAGACGTTATAATAGTATACTAGACTCACACAGAGCGCTGGTGTGCTGTCCAAAATTGAAACCAGTCTGCGCATGTTTACGCCGCCATGCTACTGGTAGAAATAGAGCGATAAACACGATTGTCATACTTGTCCTTTGTTTTGTCTCGGGTGTTTTTAGTGAATAGTGTGAAAGTAATTGCGATATAATTTTGAAAGATGCTATATTATCGCCGCGGACTCATGGTTAACATGTCGGCATCATACAATAACGTGCGGTGTGGTTTAAAAAAATAATTTTGCCGACCGATTGTTGCTCTGTAGGTTTCACTCTAAGCGTCACGTTGTCACGTCTACTTTCTCGATAAGAATAAGCACTAGTTTGTTATACACCGTGTTCCGCTTATAAGTATAATAAAAGAAATAGTTATAATTTCATAACAATGCATGCAAATGGGTTAAGATTGGTACCATTGTAAAGAGGAAATTGGGAAGTTTTAATCCATTGTTGTTACTTATTTTTAGAAGACTCACGCATGCGCAGATCATTAAATAAGAGAATTCGTATCGTATCTTTAGTCAGTCAGCATGTGGACGCCACAGCAGAAAGCCTTTTGTGTGCTGTCATTAGCAGAACATAGATCCATAATTCGTGTACAGCGCTTGTTTCGCCGTCAGTACAATCTTAGACCGAGGGAAGCTGTACCGACGTACGTCTCAATAATGAAATGGGATAGGCAGCTCAGAGAAACAGGAAGTTTGTTGTCTAATGCAGGTAAACATTCCAAGCGTAAAGTGTCTGACGAAAATGTCGAACGCATTCGCGAGGCATTTCAGAGAAGCCCGCGGAAATCCATTCGACAGGCTAGTGTGCAGTTGAACATCCCACCAACAACAGTGCATACAGTGCTCCATAAAAGATTGCGTTTGCGAGCGTACAAGCTGCAACTTCATCAGATGATTACGCCGAATGATAAACTGGAACGAAAACGCTTTGCAGAAACAATGTTGGATAAAGTGGACGATGACGACACATTTCTAACTCGAGTCTGTTTCTCAGATGAGGCAACCTTCCACGTCAGTGGAAAAGTAAACCGACACAATTGTCGCATCTGGGGGTCGGAAAATCCAAGTGTCGTAATTGAACACCAACGGGATTCCCCTAAATGGAATGTTTGGTGTGGGATCATGCGTGACAGAATCATTGGTCCCTATTTCTTTGCTGAAAAGACAGTCACTGCAAACACGTACCTGGATATGTTGCAACTGTATGCTGTGCCACAACTCCCAGATGGAGCAATTTTCCAGCAAGATGGGGCTCCACCACACTTTGCCAACATGGTTCGCACATTCTTAGACGAACAATTCCCTGCAAGATGGATCGGAAGAGGATCACCGTACATCACATGGCCTGCCAGATCACCAGATCTAACACCACCTGATTTTTTCCTGTGGGGGTTTGTTAAGGACCAGGTCTACAGGACGTCAGTACGTGATTTGGCAGACTTACAAGAAAGAATTTATGCTGCTGTCAACAATGTTACACCACAGATGCTTCATAACACTTGGGTCGAGGTTGAATACCGGTTGGATATTTCCCGTGCCACCAATGGAAGCCATGTTGAGGTTTATGGAACATAAGGTAACAAAAATTCCCAGTTTTCATTCTTTGTAGCAGTTGGTTTCAACTATATACTTGTATTAATTCAGAAGTTATAGCTATTTCTTTTGTTATACTTATAAGCGGAACACGGTGTATTGTTAAATGGCTATTATTATTATTATTATTATTATTATTATTATTATTATTATTATTATTATTATTATTATTATTATTATTATTTCATATACGAGTACGTTGGCTTTCTTAACTCTTAATAATAACTCTTTAATAATAATTTTTAATCACATACCTTAATGTTCGTCCTCAGCACAAGACATTGCAACCTCGGGTTTAGTCTACGTGGATTAGACAAGTAAGTGTCATTTAATAATAATTGAAGCAGCTTATTGGTTGCATTATTGAAATTGAGGCGAGTGATTGGAGCGGCGACACAAGAAATTGAAAACAATAATACAATTAAATTTCAAAGACCTGCCGAACGCATGAGGCCGCTCAAAGACCTGCCGAATGTTAACCATGAGAGCGCGACGATAATACCATCCCTGTTTAATTTTCCAAGCTATTTGCAAAAGGTACGATATAATATTATCTCTGTTGTTACAATATCAATATTATTAAAAATCAATCGGTAGTTTACGACAATAAAGAATACTTAATTATTAGAGAGGTATATCAGACTGTAGAGAAATCCCACTGAGTGAATTATTTAGACTTACACATCAGATGTTAAAACATTAGTGGAAAGATAACTTTTTGTTTTTATTATGTAAATGAATTTATCTGCAAGATAATAAACTTTCATTCAAGATCCATATATGGATAAATAAATATACAGATAATAAATAAATAAATAGCTATAATAGCTAAGCCTCCTTTGTGAATTTATGATTCAGAGTTCATCTATAAATAACTCTTTTACATTTTGCCGGATATATTTTATTAACAAAAGCAAGGAATGGCATCTTATTGATATTGCATATGTGCATAAAAAATATGTACCATCACTCCGCAAGCAATGATAATATATCTATTTTATTTATTTAAAATAAAAATACAATATGTAAAAAATCCACACATAAAAAGTATGTGGTTTTTTTTATCTTGCATAAAGTGATTGTTTAGTTTTTAGGTCTTCACGTTACCTATTGTTTGCAATGTATTAGGTACCGATACTTTTTATAATTGATAGCATTCCCTTTATTAATTGAAGAATAAATTCAATGTAATTTGGCTACCTTCGCACATTATATTTTGCCAAATTACCTATGTCCTGTGGTCTAAAAGTACCGGTAATATAATTTATTTTTGATTCTCTAAAACTTAACAACAAGTCTATACTGATTATCGCATATTTATTTCACTTAGGAATTTGATTATAACAAGAACTTGTGTAATCAAGGTGCATATATTTATGTTTTGTGATCTAAGAGTTAATATGTTAATATAATTTTAGATTCTCTGAAACCTAACAATTTGCTGATTATCGTAAAATTATACAATATATAATGTGTATTGTGTAGGCCTATTTATGGATGTATCAGTATGTTTTCTATAAATTGCTGCATACGTATTTTCTTTTCTTTAATGTTCTAACACATATCAATGAAACTTTGAATATGTTTATTTCGTCCTAATTTTACGTTAAACGTCGAAAATGGCCATAATATGTCAATTTTAGATCATCACAGCGTTAAATTGCGTGATTTACGCACTGCTATTATTTGTCTGCTCTCCAACAATATGGCGGCAAGCGCAGCGTTCAATTTGCCCCGGTTTCCTCGTTTCGCGCAGCCGAGACTGTAGGGGCTTGGAAAAGACGGCTGTCGCTCAACTGCAGTTACATCTTATAAGAAACATTTGGAACAGATATATTTAAAATGTCATCCCTTAAAATTTCTTTCCCTGCTTTTGCGTATCAAAATGACATACTGTATATGACATGACAGAGCCTTCTTTAGTTACAAGCCGGGGCCATACGTCGGCAACACTGTAATTATCTGTCACCCGGAGGCTGACCGTACAGTACACGTGTTTGTGCTAATGCCGATTTTCAATGTAAATTAATGTTACAATATAAGTGTGTGTCGATGGAATTATGTTTGCGGTCGTACCAAACGTTAATTGTTGATGTATTATAAACCAAATGAGTGTTGGTGATAAAAAAAAACAATAAATGGAAATAAAATGGTTGCAGTCTTTGGGAATTTTTACGGTTATGGATGACAAAGTAATTGACTGTTCTATTAAATATTGTATAACCACATTTTTATATTCTTATTTGTGGTTTGTGTGTATCAGAATTCTAGTAAAATTGTTGGGTCTCGCCTGTTATATCAATAAAGTTACGCCTTTGGTTTTCAAAGTCATTGTAAACAGCTGTTTTATGATCCCATAAATGTTGCAGTTTTGTTGAAGATTCGGAATGCCTGCTATACGTCAGAACTATCTATAATTTGTAGATGCATATAATCACTTTGTTGGTTTGGTCAATGTTACTTATGTCCCGCCCACTATAGAAACATAGGCCAATTTTACACATATTTAGTATAACTTGTTGCTTCTTTGACAGGTTAGGTTTGGTTAGTTTAGGTTTTAGTTATAGCCTACCTTGCATATACGATTATAGCGCAACATTGACAGTGATAAAAGTGAAATATTCGTTCAGTGGGCGTTGGATACTCTACATTCACCGCGTTTTGTTATGTATTATGTTGAAGGGATGTGTTTTCATTTTTTCATAGATTGTTTTACTTGGTTTAACTGTATTTACATCCCCATACTTTTATTATAATAGGAATGTCAATAGTTTCTTCTGTTTACATTTTATTTTAGGCCTATTTGCATAATTCACATTCTTAGCTTGTTTTCTGTAGTTATATTTATTTAAAATTATATTTTAAAAAGTTTATAACAAATAATTTAGGATAACAGTATTGTTATGGTGACTGGCCAGGTTCAAATTAAAACTGGCTTCCTGGACATCTGAAATATTTATAGAAAAGCACGACATAATCACATGAAATTAAATGCATATGATATCCTACACCTTTCATGTCAGAGGTGAAACAACATTAAGCGGCAAAACATTGTCAATTTATTAGCCACATAATGGTTAATTGATTGGAATAGGGTATTGCGAAAGTACGTCATTATTTTATTTATTTTTGGTACAAGTAACATTTCTTTAAGTATTTATTTATTTTCCCTTGTACCATCAATAAAAAAACAAGCATGTTTTAATTTTTTTTAAAAATTATAAGTGTAGTTGCTACGACACATAGGCACACAGCACTTTCTAGGCATCTGAAATATTTGTAGAAAAACACGATAGATAATCGCATAAGATAATATTAAAATATATCCTAAACCTTTCACAGATGAAACACCATTAAGTCGCAAAACATTGTCAATTTGCTAGCCACAAATTTGTTAACTGAATGGAACTTAAGAATACTGCGTAGGAACTTACGTCTTTATTGCATTATTGATTTTATTATTTTCGGTACAAGGAATATCTTTTTTATTTATTTATTTATTTACCTTCGTACTATCAATAAAAACATGTTTTTTTTTGTAATTATTTTAAGTGGCAGCCTTTGTATGTAAGTAGCCTACTCACGCCGTATTCTGAAGTATAGCTAATTGATTGCAATAAAACACTATTTTCGAACCGTAATAATTTACATCACTATCTGAATCTTGATCTTACCTTTGTGCTTGAAGTAATATTGAAAAAATACGCGTTACGTATAACGAAAGCAATGAGCAAACACAATATCACTCTAAAATCTCCCGCCTCCACTCTGCGTTGCCAAACCTACCCATGCCCCGGCTTATAACTAAAGAAGGCTCTGGACATGATTAACAACGAGTCCTATAATCTCTGATCACATACGTAATCTGTGTCAGGACGTTGGTGTGCCTGGTATACTATTATAACGTCTTTGTGCCTGACAGAGACAATTTACTTTTCAGCAGCGATGAATTATTATTATTTTAATCAAGATTGTTAAGGAAATAGTGTTAATATTTGCTTTTATTTGTATATAAATATATTGAGAGGGTCTTACTTTTTTTCTTAATTTTGACGAATTCTGACAGATTTCCAGGTGATAGACTGACGGGGATACACTTTATGTGTTGGCGACACTGCTCTGCAGTCGTTTTTCAGGCCAAGTGCCAAATTCAGTGTTGCCAATTCAGAGGTTTTCCCACTAGATCTAGCGTTTGTCATTGTTTCGAGAGTAAAATTTATGAAATTTGTATTGCTCTTATAGGGATTTAGCGGATTTTTTTAACACTCACAGCCGTAAAATAATCTTATTTTGCATTGCCCATATAGCTATTTAGCGGTTTGTGCATTATATCTTAACAGGGTTTTAAGACTCGAGTTGGCAACACTGGCCAAATTACAAAAAATGTTTAATTATCCATGACAAGGAGATTTAAAACGTGAAATAGAAGGAACAAGAATGATGTCGAATAAAAAGGAAGAAAGTATTGAGATTATGGTAGTAGCTAATTCCGATGAAAGTAATACAGCTTCTACGCAAGAAACAGACCAGAAGAAAAGTAACGCCAATGGTATATACGAGTTGGCCTATTGTGTAGTTGCTTATCAACCTAACCTATATTAAAGCTTAATTCTGTGTTGTTTGGGTAAAGGGAGATGTCATGGAGAGTTTGGAGACAAATGAAAATGGATGAAAATTAAACTTTGGATCTTTATTGCAAATAATTTTCTACGCAAAAATACATCAACTGTTGGTATTCTTTTGATTTTTGCACACTCGTATAATTGAACTTGTGTGTTCATCTTGGAAACAAAATTCCATCTGCTATAAAAATGACATCCCCCTTTACCCGAACAGCACAGAATTGCATCAGGCATTATCAGTTTAATTATAATTAGGTAAGTTTACGTTCTGTCTGTACAGTAACAAGAGTGTTGATGGCAATAGGTTTAAATTTTTTCGGTAAAGGTGGCAAATATCGTGTAATTATTTCTGTGTTTCTCGGATAGACAAAAGAGTTCTTAGACACTTTCCCGCTCAGATTCTTGTCTTCTTTTTATCATAGGCTATATGTCAATTTTTAATTTTCACCTTTAAATTTCAGAGCACGGACACCTCCCTTCTCCCATCCTCATGACGTGTCCAAACAGTGTACTTTTTTACCTTCCAGTTTATCTTTCAATTTTTCAGTTACCAATACGTTAAGACTTATTTCCTTATTTCTTTATTCTCTTTTCTTGTTTTCTGTACTATGCTGCGAAGGTATCTCATCTCTGTTGCCTGAATTCTGCTTCGAACTTTCTTTGTCATTGTTCATGTTTCCGAAGCATTTTAAAATATGAGTTACAGATCTACATAATTTTCTTGTAGGTTACAGATAGGCCTATATCTTTATTCCATACTAACTTACTACATGGTTACATTTAAAACTAATAAACTGGGATTTGATGTTACTTTACGGCAGCCATGTCATCGAGTAGGCCTACTCGCTGTAGCCATTGTTTCGCTCTAGCAATCCTTGCTCATAGATACACAGCTTGCTTCCCTTTCACGACTGTAACGCTCCCATTGTATAGCAGGGTTTTTTCACCCCACTTTCATGGAGCAGGTACCCCCGAAGGCTTGCACTCAGCCTCAGTCTTATTGTTCTTGCCACTCCTATTGTGTGAATGATTGTGTAGCCAAATGGCTGCGCTCTTACACAAGTACAGCACGCCGCACTGTGAACATACCCAGGCAATGGTATGGATGATGATGATGATATGTGAATTAATGATGGAGAAATGAGTCCGAGGTCCAATGCCGAAAGTTACCCAGCAATTCTGTCTCAATTGGTTCAGGGGGAAACCCCGGAAAAAACCTCAACCAGGATTTGAACCTGAGCCTGCTCGTTTCATGTTAGACGTGCTAACAGTTACTTCATACTGGTGGACATATTAATCCATACTCAGTCATCACTTTATTCCACTTTTCTAATCTTGATTCTTTCTCTTCTGTTATCTCTCTAAATCATTATGTCATGTGCATATGTCACTGTTTTTGTATCTGCTCTATAATTTTCTCTTAAATTCTACTTTCATATCTTATTCATTATTTACTTTGTTGCAGACGATAGCCTAGGTGTTAGAACGCAGCTCTGTCTTACTCCATTTCTTGGCTTATGTTTATATTGTATTTATATTTCCAGGATTGAAAAATTTAGACCTCAGACCTTCAAAGATATTGTGGGAAATGATACTGTTGCAAGACTCGAAGTGTTTGCTAATACTGGAAATGTACCAAATATTATTATTGCTGTAAGTATTGAAAGATCTGAGGATCGTTATTAACTTGTATTCTTGTGCAGTATGCATTCTCGTAGGCTATCTTTGTGACCAGTGTTATGTTTCTAGACTGGCACGAATTGGAGTCACGTGGTTGTCATGGTCTAGTCATGGCCACCTTGACAGTTGCCTAATACAAGGCCGTGTCTCAAAGCTCAAGTCCATACTACACACTAGTGACTAGCAACTAGGTGACTTGTAAACTACACACTAGGGAGCTTCGGAAATGTATGCTTGAAACATGGCCTTCTTCATAGACTATTTTTCTAAAAACCATAACATCACGGTGCAGCACTGAATAAGAAGGCAGTGTCCTAATGCAGTTTCATTACGAATTATGTGGAAAAGATGAGGGCTTAATATATTACAATAATTAGTGACAATTAAAAATTTATTTCCTGTGCCGTCTATGCTTATCCTTATTTAACAAATATATTGGTTATACAATATTTTGTTACATAATATATCAATTGAACGTTTTCGGCTCTATAGAGCCATCATCAGAAACAAGTATGCCCATATGTATGATATAAGTACACATATATTGCCGTACAAGTGAACTCAATTAATATTAAATAACATGCTTCTGTATAAAATCGATGATTATATGGCAATAATTACATTATAAATACAAAGCGGCTATGTAGGCCGTATTAGAGTGTTAAAATTGTTAATGATAAAATTACATAAAATACTTTAAAATTATTATAATCAGGAGTAATAGTTGTCCAGTTTGTGATGATGGCTCTATAGAGCCGAAAATGTTCAATTGATATATTATGTAACAAAATATTGTATAACCAATATACTTGTTACATAAGGATAAGCATAGATGGCACATGAAATAAATTTTTAATTGTCACTAATAGAAAATTAGCTAATCGGTCCCATCATGCCTTTTAAATATTACAATAATGTTCAAAACATTGTACAGAAAATATTAACAATGTCAAAGTTCAAAGTTAACGTGTTATTCTACATTATATTTACATTATTTCACTTCCAAAGCATTTTCAGCTTTCATAACCCCAATTGCTGATGAGGTATCCATGTTTGTTTAGTGAACAAGTCAGCAATCAAGCAAGCATTTTCGTTTACTAGCTACTACGGACTTGATTGCTATGCACTATGTAGCTTTGGATCGTAACTTCTGACATCACGTCCGACTATTTAGTGAACAGTCTAGTTCACTTCAGCTGAAAATGTAGCTTTGAGACACAGCCTAAATACATGTTCAAAGTTCTAAAATCACAAAGGAATTGCTATATTAAACTCATATTATATATAAATTTGTTCAATGCTGGCCATGTTATGATGGTGCGCCATAGCCTGTCTTTCTCGTTAGTCACGCATTTAAGTATGCTTTTCTTTGTCACTGAGCAATAATTTGGATGAGTATTTTTTTAAATTTTTGATATAATGAATTCATTTCTCATGTGCAACTTCATTCCTGTCTTTTATATGTAGGCTAAGCCTATTGGTTATAAATTTTGGTATAGAATTTTTGTCTATTTATAAAGGTTAGGATAAAGTACTGGTAAAGAGGTCATTGCATACCATAATGCATTTTCAACATAAAGAACAAGCATGAGAATAACAAAAAGAGGAACAATACATAACAATGTATGGTATCAGTAAGCTTACACTTCAGAAGGGAATATGTTGTAATTATTGATATGAATAGGCTTACTATTGAACACTGGCAATGAGTTATGCTTGTTTCTTAGCAACAGCAATGAGTTACGTCACACTATTCTGATTTGCTTAGCAACAGATCATTCAGTTGAAACGCAGGAATTCTAGTGTAAACACTTGTATAGATATACAGTATTGATGGCTAAAAGTGATACCTCGTATCTGTAAATTTGCAGGTGAATAAAAAAATGTTTAAAAAATTAATTTTTCTCAAAATAGACAAACTTTTTATGTACCGGTATCAATAGTGTTGAACAGCAACCGTATGTAAAATAAAAAAAAAATAATAAAAAAGATGAGGTTACACTTTATCCATATAAAAAAGTCTTCCCAAATTTTCTGTAAACACATCTTCACTAAACTGGAGAATTAGCACGGTAGATTTGAACCATGCTGTTATGGTTACGACCAAATTTAACTAAATACACAATGTTGCCAATGTAAGAACATGACTTTGGTCTGTGGTGTCGTTAGAAGAAGAAAGAATTTGTTTCTTTTTCTCTCTACTTCCTTCGTTCTGAACTTTACTGAGAGATAGCACCACTGTTTCTCTCATCTATTGTAATGATTTTTCCCTGGACCACCAATTTGTTTGGACGACATTTCTACATAGAAGATTAAGATGATCTCCAGTTACTAACAGTATGGTCATCAAAATTGTGTGTCCATTTTATCTCGAACTAAAATCTCTCTCGCATTTTCTTTTGTTTCATCACGGCTGAATGCATTTATCCAGAGATTTATCTCTTCGGTATCGATGTTTCTAGTCGGTCATGGCCTTTATGACAGTTTTTGTTTCGTAATATTGCTAAACAATAATTGTTAAAGAGGGAATAATTTCATGGCCCCAAAATTTTTTTTCATTAAAGGCTGGGTATTTTCTCTACGCCACAAATAAAACTTCAACGTGGTCATAATTACGTACTTAACGCTTTGGCGAACATTAACCGGAAATTTACTTTCCGTTACTTAAATGATATTCCGTGAAACACACCTTTTTTTCCCTTTATTTCGTTGCTGTCTTAGTACATATGCATTTTCTTTTAGTGCATTCAAAACATCATCGTTGTACTGCATAAACTTCGCACTTGACTAATGAAGTGATTTATTTAAGAATATAGTCGTGAATTTTACTACCACTATTTCGATTGTCTTTTGTTTGAACGACTCGGTACGGACGGTGACTAGTGGCCAGCGAGTAATGTCGACTATCGACATTGCTCTACTGTGCATATTATCCAGTTGTTCCCACAACTTATGTCCAGACATGGATAAAAACTTTACAAGAAGATTTTAAATACCCTCTTATGTAAGATATTTGTTTGTTATTGAGATATTTTTATCTACGAGATTGTTGTTAAACACCATCGATATTTTTCTGCTTTGCAATACCTTCTATTCGAGGACAAAATACAGTAAAATCCCTCGTACCCGGCACCCAAATAACTGGTAATACCAAAACAACGGCAGTTGTGGCTAGGCCTATAAAAAAGTCATTCATGCGAAAGGGAAGATTCTGACGAAGATGTGAGTGGTTTTCATGGATCACACATGCCGCATATTGTGTTTACTCTTTACATTGTTCACACGTGAAAACATAGACAGAAAATCCCGTTATGTCCCTGGAGATCTGTGAGCTGTCACTTGGGCCTTGCAAACAATTTGCAGAGACGATATCTTTAAATTTACCACTTGAACTCACCCATTTCGAAGGGGCATTGGACGAGTCTAAATAGGAAAGTGTGAAATTCTCTGTTCCTACAGAGCGTAAAAGTTTCATTCGAGTGATAGATAGTATATATATATCATTGATATGTTAAAGAGGTTTAAATCATCGAGCGCTACTTCATCTTCATATTTGCGACATTGGCTACACTGCTCCTCACATCACATGGCCGCTATTTAAAATTGTCATAAGGTTACGAAAACGTTTAGTATTTTTTATGATATTGTGCATTGCAATAAATTATGAACTGATGAATGTTCATTACCGTATTCAGTACTAAAAATAAACATTGTACGTATTTCAAAACTTTATTTTTAAATATCTATATGAAAATTACTAAATTTAAACATGGAAAAAAATGTTTGTGCAGTACAGTATATCTTTACATAACCTATAAACGTATTTTCCAATTATCTGGCAAAATCAGTTATCTGCCACTGGCTTTATCCCATAGTTGCCGGTTATGAGAAGTTCTACTGTATTAGTTAACTGTCCAATTTTCTGAACATATTGTAATGATAATGTAGTGAATATAAATAATAATGTAGTTAAACTAAATCACCATTTTTATAGGTACGAGGTATCACTTCTTTGCCATTGATATTGGTACATATTCAGTAAAGAAATAAAGGGAAAATAATCATTAATAATACAACACATACACAGGGGCGGCCCGTCCTTATGTGCTACAGTGCTACAGCACAATGATAATTTTTGTTCAAATATTGACAATTTCCCGTGATTATGTTCATGACACGTTATAGTGTGTTTAGTCTTCGCTCTTCGCTCTTTGGTGCCTCAGGGGATACGTTGTGCTACTCAGAACTCCACATGAGAATGTAGACAGTTATGCGCTTGTGCGAAGCTGAAATCACTGCTCTGATTGGCTATTTTTACGCGGGAAAGTGCTGTAGTGAGCTTCAGCACGACACAGCTTGGAGATTGTAAAAGTAAAGCGTAACGAAAGAATGCTTGTTTGTGGAAGAATTCGGAACTATTTACAGTGTATTTGGTAATTCAAGTGTCCGACTACTGCTGCCATCTACCTGTTGAAGTTGCTGTCAACAGCTAGTCTATATTACACTGAACAAAAGTGTGTTACAGACACCACTTGGAGTTCTATACGGAAGACCCGACTTCCGAAATATAGATGGAGCTGTTCAATTATTGTTACAATACATAGTCTCCAACAATTTACATGATCCATTCTGTGAAGTAACGAAGTTTGTTGAATATTTTGGTTACAACACCAATGACCACTGCTGAGCCAGAAAGATGTTTTTCTTGCTTGAAACGCATAAAAACGTTTTTAAGGAACGCTATGTCCCAGGATTGTCTCACTGCTCTTACAATACTGTCAATTGAAAAGAGTATGATGTCCAAGATGGAGGGGTTTAACACCAGGGTAAATGACAAGTTGTGCAGTACGAAGGAACGTCGTATGGACTTCATATTTCGTCACTAGACGAGTCTCAAATTAAGATAAATACATATGAGTGTATAGAGTATGCCGATACAGACATTGTAGCACACTCATTATTTTGATCACCAGCCGCTACTGCACATACATTATATTAAATTTACTTCATTCTCAATTATATTCACAATCCTTACAAATAAGAGCCAGTTCATTAAAAATGTAAACAGCACAGCAACCCAACCGAGGACATGAAATGTTTCACACAATTATAGGAATTCTATGAATTCTCTGTCACTTTTTCTGCTGCAGTTGCCTGTGTTACAGTAATAATTTTCGTTGTTGTTTCTTCACCACAATGTTGTGTTTGTCTCAGGGTAGGCAAGACAACTGCAGTTCTGTGCCTGGCTTGGGACCGGCATTCAGCTCCGCAGTTCTGGAATTAAATGCTTCGAATGACAGGCATTGATGTCATGCGAAACAAAATCAAAATGTTTGCCCAGGAGAAGGTTACTCTGTCACCAGGGAAACACAAAATTATCATCCTGGACGAGGCAGACAGGTATGATTCTTGTAATCGATAAACAGATTTAGGCCCAATTGTATAAAACTCCCTGACTAAAGATCAACTTTGATCGAAGATCGAAACGTGAACCGAGTTCAGACACTTCTTCTATTGTATAAAACTTTCCTGCGATCAAATTACCTTGGTTCAAATGCAATCTAAGTTCACTTGAAAAGGATTTGGCAACATCGCATAAACAGCTGAAATACGTGATGCGCGGACAGGTTTGTTCAGTGTTGCCAATCTAGCGACTTTAACTCTTTTTCAACAACAATTTCTTTTAACTTTTATATTGCTTAAATAGGGATTTAGTAACCTTTTTAGCACCCCATAGTGACAAAATTTAATCTTTCTTTGTTGATAGTGAGAAATCTAGCGACTTTCCAACTACTTTTTGGCGACTTTCCGTACACTCTGTTGGAGACATGGTTTCTTGTGCAATGTAAATAATGGCGTACAATAAGAAGAAGGTTGACTGTTCTCCGAGTTGTTATCATGTTATGGTGTTTGATACTGCTAAACATAATAAAGCTTTATAAAACGACAATTTTCGTTTAGTAATAAAGTTAATTGAAAATTTATGAATGTACCTATCATATCCATTAATAATTAATGGTTGTTATAAACATAATATAATTATAGGTTATGTTATTTGATACTGCTGAACACGATAGAGCCTTATAAAATATAAGAATGTTTGTGTATTAAGGCAAGAAATTGAAAGAAATATATATAAATGTACCTATCATATCTATTAATATTAATAATAATGGCTATTTTATTTGCACAATCTGTCACTCGTATATTTCAAACAGAAAAGAAATAACTGAACTTGGATCATCTAACTTAATCGGAGAAATTTCTTCAGTCAAAGTTGACTTTAGTTTGAGACAAATTAATCTCAGATTAGACTTTATACAACACAAAATTCCAAGTTCAGCTGAAACAAGGATCAATTTAACCTCTGATCTAAGATTAAATGGTTTATACAATCGGCCCTTAATAGTCTTCAGTTTGTGTCTGTGTCCAAATATTGTGGGTATTACCTGCACGAAAATGTTAGATTTTTCCTTTCCCATCAAAAAATCTATAGTACAGATTTCTCATATTGAGAAGTAAAGTTGGGTGTCATGTAGGATTTTTGAGGTTTAGAAAATTGTTTTGACGTTAAGGAGTGAATCTTCCTAGCGGCATGCATGCAGTGTGTCTTGGCAGCTCAGCAGGGCTTTATAATTCTGTAATTAATATATAATTGGATAGAGTTATGTCACAGTAGACCAATCGGCACTTTTGTAAAAAAATGTGATTTTGGTGTCATCTGCAGGCAAATAGTTGAGACTGTCTTAAAAAAATACCTGAACACATGTCTTATTTTCCACTCTCAAAATTGAGTTTTTGTTCTTGTGACAACAGACCAACACACAGTTTATTACTGCAAAATTTACATAATAGTATAATGGTCAAAAGTCTTGTGTAGTATTACTTTTTTCCATGCTCAGAGTTATTTGGATTTCAACACAATTGATGTTATGAATCTATAATTAAATTCAAGTAAAAACCTCAATCTTCTAAAAATTGATTTTGCTGTTTGGTCTGTTGGTTCAGTTATTTGTTATAAAATGTTTTTCCAGTTTCATATTCAAATGTAGTCGAATCTCCATACAGTAAAAACCAATATAACGATTAACTCTGTTACAACGATAAATTTTGTTAGTCTCAGAGTATTTCGTAAGTATGTTTTATCCATCATTCCTTTAATGGTGAAATTTTGGACAAACTCAGATTGAATGATAAAAACATTATAATAACTTTTTAATTTACTTGGTTTTTATGTTCAGTATTCCACTTTTCACTTGGTATTGCCCTTTTAAAAATATTCTGTTATTTTGTTTACTCTTTACTTCTGTTGACCAATTCTGATATTTTGTGTATAGTCCGGGTCAACTTACTTAATACCCTATGGGTGAAACCTAACCATTTTTCCCCGTTACTACATAAGCTAAATGGATTATGGTGATTTTCTAGTTTGCAGGTTGAATTTTCTTTTGCCAACTTCGTTTCGAATTTCGGTACTGAGAAATACTACAACTGGTAGTGATTTTCTAACTGTTATGTTGGCAACAGTGACACAAGTTGTCAGTAGTTTAAATTCTGAAAATTCACATTGTTCTAGATTTCTGAGCTCATTAGTGGAAGCTAGTGAAATTTCAACATACTAATAATTAATTAATATCAGTATTAATATTAATACATAGCAGTTATTGTATGTGTTGCTTTGTGTTGTGGTTACAATTCAGGACTAGAGTCAGGTAGGCTAAGTGTAAATAAATATAACATATTTCGTGCGATACATGCCCTTGGGTAATCGATAGAAATACCATTTCACATTTTAGGCCTAATTAATTTCTTTCATGTTTAGACTTTTATTACAATAATGGAGTAAATATTCTAAAGCATACATTTCAAAGTGGCATTCGTTTTCGGAATTCATACTAATCATTTCACGTGATCAAACAAAATACATTTTTAGGTTGGTTCTCGTGATTCGTAAGCTGTGTAATCAAAGCAATGAATTTCATGTTGTCAGACAAAATACATTTTAATATTAGATCATACACTAATCTACTAACTACTAAAATAATGTGCGAGAGGTCCAGAAGGGAAATAACACTCTTTCACAAATTATTGAACCTTTTAGAAAACACCTCCCCAACATAAAGATGAGATGTGGTAAATAAGCAAGACATCGTTATTGTTAATATTATATACTATATTAGTGTTGTTGTTGTTGTTGTTATTATTATTATTATTATTATTATTATTATTATTATTATTATTATTATTATTATTATTATTAAAGAGTGTAAATGATATGTTGTTATTGAAGTGTTATATCAGTGAAGAATTATGTTGTGTCAGTGAAGTGAGTTGTATCAGTGAAGAAGTATGTCGTGTCAATGAAGTGTGCTGTGTAAGTGAAACGTGTTCCTGTCAGTGAAGCTTTATAGTTTATAGTGGCAGTGCAAAGTATTTGAACAGTGAAATGTTTTTGAAGTGTTAGTGAAATCAGGATAGAATCAGTGAAATGTGTCGTAGTTCCAGTGCAGTGAGTGAGTTGACAGCGAAATGAGTGTAATGTTGAAAGGTACTTGTGCAGATATGTACATATCATACTCGTGGGTTTTAATTCGAACTTAGGTTTAAGATAGAAATTAGATTTACTTTAAATGTAATTTTAAGTGATCGTGCTTCATTTAATTTAGGATGTTCCTTATTATTATTATTATTATTATTATTATTATTATTATTATTATTATTATTATTATTATTATTATAAATTATTGTTAGTATTAATTATCAGTATTATTATTAATTGTATTTTAATTAATAAGTTTATTATTGTCATTATTGATTGTAATTAGTTACCACTGCCACCGGGTATATACCCATTACAGTGTGAATACATACATTTATTATTATTATTATTATTATTATTATTATTATTATTATTATTATTATTATTATTATTATAGTACATGGCATTGTGTGATTTTATCCTCTTTTGGTGATATCTAGTTTTAGTTGGCAACACTGAAGAGACGGCCAAATTAGTCAGTCTTACATGATCCTCAGTATAAGTAGTGTGTTACAATAGAACTCTACCTGCTTCAAGGACAAGTGACCGACCTTGAAGTGGTTTAACGTCTCTAATATACCACCAGAACATTGATTATACTTAAAGCAATAAGAAATATATTTGTTGCTGAAAACGGAAAAGCCAAAAGACAGTACAATCACTGATTAAAAAAAAAAAGAGCCTGAATGTTAAATGAATTTGTAGCCTACTTCAAAGAATAATCAAATGGTGAGTAAATGTTATTTCATGGTATGTAATGCTGTTTTATACTATGTTCTTGAGAACATAAATATGGGTAACATTGGATAACCACTCAATATAACAATAACCCTGATATAACAGTACAATTTTCCTGGTCCCCAAAAAATTGTTGTTGTTTTCTAATGCCAGGCGTTTGACATTAAAGTCATTTGACCTCTTGCACTCCAATATTTTTCAAAGACATTATCATGGTCAGCCACTGAAGTACAGATTTTGAGGTGTTCCGAATCCATTTCTTGGTTTGAGTTGCACAATGGGCAGTTAGGGGACTGATATATTCCAATTCTATGCAGGTGTTTGGCCAAACAATCATGGCCTGTTGCCAATCTAAATGCAGCTACAGACGATTTTCGTGGTAAATCGGGACCAAAAAAATTGTATCGAGGTTCGACTGCATAATTTTGTCATTGTAAATGTAAAAGAGTGGGTGGGTGACAACAGGCACCATTGTCAGATTTCACAATTAATTGTTTTATCTGTTATGTTGACGGAGGGCGCTCAGCAGGCATTGAGAGCTGTACAGTCGCACAACAAGATTTGCTTTGGCTTGTAATAAGAGTGAGAAAATCATAGAAGCCATTGAGTCAAGATGTGCCATGCTGCGGTATGGCCGGTTGTCTGATGCCCAGGTCTTGGCTGAAGTTAATCGAAGTGTGCCAGAAAGAACAGGTGAATATATTCATCACTGTCTAGATAGTGAATTTAACGATATTCAATTCAATTTATTAGGCCATTAGACGTGCAGTAATAGGCTTTGTCAGAGATATGTTGAGAAACACAACTGTAATGAAACAGTAAAATTTAATTAAAGCAATGAAAATACGAAATGTTTTGAAACTGTAGAAATTAATGAAAACACTTCACACTTAATATATTACTGTAACAAAATATAAATAAATTTATTTATTAAAATCAATTCCATACAAATTTGTGTTAAAACTCACCAACAGAGTAAAAAGGATTTTTTTTATAACCAATCATAAAATATAATTGAATCAGTCTGAGCTAAAAGGAACTAAGTCACTTTTCACAACCTTTCAGCGAAGCAAAAAACATTCCACTAGTAACACAAATATTATATTTTTATGTTATAGAAGACAAAAGAATATTTAAAAGTCTTAGTTCTTTTTTCCACCGTTCAATGCACATGACATCTGTTGTTCAAATTGTTGCATAACCCATTGACTTAGTTCCTTTTAGCTCCGACCGATTCAATTTTAAAGCTATTGATTGGTAACTTACAATATTGACTGGGAAGCTTATTGTATAATTTAATCCCCATAACAGAAAAGTTTATGTTGCTCTTATGTAATCTGCAGTATGGATTATTAATTTGTTCACTATTTCTAATTTCATGATCATGTATATTGGCTACTAATGAGTAACTGTCCATATTATGTCGAGTGTAAAGTACAAGATCGTACATACATATACAAATTTATAACAGTTAATATCTGTGATTGTATGAAAAGTGGTCTACAGTGTTCATGATAATTTTATTTACATAAAATTCTAATGGCTTTCTTTTGTAAAACCAAGACATTTCCAATTTTGATAACACTTTCCCAGAAAGTTGATAATTTTTGTTCATTCTTATCTAGAATTTCCTCATTGGTTTCTTTATTGTATCTGCTTTTATCCTGCGACATTACGAATACAAACATTAGGGAATGTATTCTGTCACTTGTTTGTCACCTATTTGAAGTATATTGGTGACAGTCTTTGAATCTTGAGTCACTGTTGTTTGCAGGTTAATTGTTCCAGAGACTCAAAACAAATGTAGAGTTCGGAAATGGAACATCACTGGAAGAAGGAGAAAAATACTTCCAGAGTAGCCCTCATACTTAGAGTTGATGAACTGTTAAATCTGTTGCAGATCTCTTACACAGAAGACGGGTTAGCAGCGATCGTGTTCACTGCCCCGGGAGACATGAGACAGGCACTGAACAACCTGCAGTCCACGTGCAATGGCTTCGAACACGTCAGCAGCGGGAATGTCTTCAAGGTGAGTGGCAGTGAGCACACTGGTGGTGACTTGGAACACGCACCGTAGGGATTTCAGTGCTAAAATTTATATTTTTTTATATTAGCTCCCCTAATTATTATAGAAGAAAATGTCATTAAAAAGTTTTTTGTAGAAAAAAAAATTCTGCATCCATTTGTTTTATTAAATTAATATTTTTATTATGAGTGTGTTCGGAATTAATTAAAATTAAAAACTACTTATGACCATCTTTAATGAAAGCTTAATTACAGTAGGTCATGGATAACGGATTTTTTTTTTGTTTAAAATGAAATAGTTTAGGATCCAATCAGTTATGATAAAATTTAAAGGGGAAACAAATGAATGTGACATCAGTGTGAATTCATTTTTTAGGTTAACAATGAAAATACCGATGTTTACATTATTTCAGTAATTCTTACAGATTCTAAAGCTGCAATTCAGGGAATATGTTCAAATGCTACAAAGAAGTCAACAAAAATAAGAGAATGCTATAAAATGTTAACACAACTCCAAAAAGTTAATAAGATTGTCCGTCTCCAATGGATTCCAGCACACTGTGGAGTCTTGGGGAATGAAACTGCAGACACACTTGCAAAGAAAGGCACAACAATAAAACAAAAGTCTAAATTTAATTTCTCATATTCCTCAATAAAACGCTTGATCACTACACAATTTTCTCATTCATACCTACAAGAAATAGAATCAAATGCTAAAGACAAAAAATGGATTACACTACTTTCCAACCCAGATATAATCCCCCAGAGACCAAGGAAAACAGCAGTTGCAGCCTTCAGACTATTGACAAATCATGACTGTCTAGCAAGTCATCTCTACAGAATAGGCATCTCAGCTTCACCCATATGTGTCCTGTGTAACGATCCAGCAGAAATGAATGAAGACTTGTGAAGCATTAAGATCAGAAGAAACTACAGTTCAAAAGTATTGGAAAGCACGACTGCTAATGGCTTCATTGGCACTAGACAACAACAACAACATTATTTCATGGTAAATTAGTAAATCATAATAAATGTTCACATGACTGCCTGCTGGATCGCATCTTATGGCTATCGCATGCTATGGCTGAGCCATAAGATGCGATCCAGCAGGCAGTGTTCAAGTAGACCTCCATAGACCATTTCAGGTTTATGAGAGCAGATTGAATGGAAAAAACTTCTTAAGCGAATAATATCAGGCATTTTCCATATTTATTATTACAATATTTATAAGGTTGTAAAATTTGAAGTGACTTTTGAATGGTCCTATAATAGCCTTATTTAGGTACAATATCTACGAATGTAATGTGATAAAACCGATTAAATGAGTTACATTTCTGTAAACTTAATAAACTCTATACAGTTCAGTAGATACTGAATCCTATGTTTTGATGGTATATACCTCATTTTCACTATAATATGGTCACAGATCTTTGATTAAACATATGCCTGCCTGATAAGGATACACCTTCTTCATATGTACTTAATTTCAGGTGTGTGATGAACTACATCCTCTTCTGGTGAAGGAAATGTTGCAACATTGTGTTGTTGGAAACATTGAAGGCTTACAAGGTATGTTTAATTATGTTGGAAGTCTGTGTGAAAGTGATATTCTGTACACCAGGGCAGAACAAATGTTGGGCACAAGATCGCCACTGTAATGAAATGTTAATCTGGCATTCTGGCTGGAATATATTATGACATCATTTGGTATGCCCAGACGTGTTTTGTTCTTTGTGCATGCATAATTCTACTCAGAAGTTATTTCTGATTTTCGTGATTTTTGGAGTTCAGATAGGAGAAGGAGAGATTTTTTGGCCCTTGATTTGTTCTCTATTCTTAGCCTTGGGTTTAGACTGGATATCAGTTGAAGATTAGCTCCATAGCAGTAACTGGCCTCTTCAAGGCCAGGGATGCACCAAAGGATGTCATGACGGTGTGATTTTCGTATTTTTTGGAGTTCAGATAGGAGAAGGAGAATTTTTTTGGCGTTTGATTTGTTCTCTATCCTTCCAAATTCTAAATTAAAACATACTTGATTTTTTTCCTTTCATCCTACTTGGGTATATGTATGTGAAAGACCACAAATATTATCAGAAAATGCAGGCTCTAAATTTCTAAAATTTTTGTTTTCCCATCTTTATCACTTACTTTGTTAAGCACAACTTTCCTGCATCTGTCACCATATTAGTGGGCCTGATCTCTCCATCTCTTTGCTTCTCGTTCCCTTTCCTCATCTTCATGTTGTAAATGTTCACTTCAATTTTCAGATAATATCTTCTCTGTGGAAACTTGGATATGCAGCTGAAGATGTAATCGGCAATATATTTCGGGTTACTAAAATCATGCAGATGCCTGAGGAACTGAAGCTGGATTTCACAAAGGTTGGTGCAGCTTAATGTTGTTCAGTTTCGACCACCATGTGTTTCCTGTTACGATATCACTGCAGCTTCTGCTCCCATTTTGGTTGTGTTCGTCTGTTTGTCCATGTGGCCTGTTAAAGTTTCGCGCCATGCTTTCCTCTGCTGGATTCTTGTGTCTTCCGAACTGAAATTTTATATTGTAATTTATTTCATTTACTCAATTTTCCAAAATAAACCATGTACTCCACTTTTGAAAAGAAGGGGTGGGAAATAAAAAATAAAACAAACACATATTACTTACATAATTACAAATGGCTTTAAGGAACCCGAAGGTTCATTGCCGTCCTCACATAAGCCCGCCATTGGTCCCTATCCTGTGCAAGATTATTCCACTCTCTACCATCATATCCCACCTCCCTCAAATCCATTTTAATATTATCCTCCCATCTACGTCTCGGCATCCCAATAGGTCTTTTTCCCTCTGGCCTCCCAACTAACACTCTATATACATTTCTGGATTCGCCCATACGTGCTACATGCCCTGCCCATCTCAAACGTCTGGATTTAATGTTCCTAATTATGTCAGGTGAAGAATACAATGTGTGCAGTTCTGTGTTGTGTAACTTTCTCCATTCTCCTGTAACTTCATCCCTCTTAGCCCCAAATATTTTCCTAAGAACCTTATTCTCAAGCAAAGTTTCAATAAATGTACTCGCAACAAATTAAAAACAACTAATACAGTTCAATTAACAATAAATTTTATCCTGGAACAAGGTCCTCCAGTTTTATGCAATTTTCACTTGCATAAAATTTACGGGCTGTAGCACGATTTCCATGTTCCTCCGCATCTTTGATAATTTTAAGTTTTTCACTTCAAGGAAAGGATCAAAATCTCTTACCTTTATTGGTACTCATTTTCAGAATTGAAAATATGAGGCCCACAAACTATACTTATCACACTTAAACTTGATTCTGACACATGTACTACTGCTAATCCAAATGCCATTTAACAAGCGAACAATTGAAATACCCGATTGGGATGATAATGGCATGTGCTGTCACTTGAGGGCAGGAGGAAAATTGGGCAATGTTGCCAACTTCATTTTAAGTAAGCTGTGTACCCGTATTTTTTACTTGTGTATATCGGAAGAAAAGTACGAGAAAATACGGTAATATGAAAAAAGTATTTGTCACCTTTGTAATAACTCATTCTTCATTCAGTTGTGTTGAAGTTGGTGCCTTTTGTACAGAATGATGTGTAATTGAATCTTGACATGTGTGTCCTGCAGGAAACTGGAACGACTCGCTTGAGGATAGTGGATGTTCTTACAAGCCTTCTGCAGCCAAGAGGCTATGAACGCAACTGCTAGTGTGTGTAAGTGAAGTCTATTCATTTTCTTACATACACAATGTAGTATTAGTCTGAAGTAAAATGTTTACGTCTGTCACTCTTTCCTCAAGACAAAAAAAGTTGTATCTGACATGATGATTCAGCTGTGTGCTCTCTTATAACAGGTACACTGCAAAAGAAATGCTGATACGAAATTATGTCATTTTCCGAGAACTTTAGAACCATGGCAAGGTGGAAAGCAATTTTCCTGAGATTAGTTTTTTAAAAACATGTAAATACGACTTTTATAACATGTTCACGTTATTATTTAATATGAATTGATTTTAAATTATTTATATACTTTTATTTACGCAGAACTGCATTGTATTCTTCACCTGACATAATTAGGAACATTAAATCCAGACGTTTGAGATGGGCAGGGCATGTAGCATGTATGGGCGAATTCAGAAATGCATATAGAGTAACATACAGAGGGAATAAGGACTTTGAGGAGGCCGAGACGTAGATGGGAGAATAATATTAAAATGGATTTGAGGGAGATGGGATATGATAGTATGGACTGGATTGATCTTGCTCAGGATAGGGACCAATGGCGGGCTTATGTGAGGGCGGCAATGAACCTCCGGGTTCCTTAAAAGCCATAAGTAAATAAATAAATATACTTTTATTTTACAATATCAATAAGAATACCACACCAAAATAGTGAAACTGCAGTTTATATGGTATACCACAGCCTTCCTTATTATCTATGGATGCTGTCATTGTTACATTCAATATATACGGCCAGTTACATTTCGTATTGTATTAACAAAAAAGTATCAATTTTATTATAAATGTAAAATTTTATTATAAATACAGATAGAGGACTGAAAATTGAATCTAATTGAAACATTTAACTACACATTTCTCCTTTGCATGGAATAAAAAACTCTTTAGAAAATTCAGGCCAGTTCAGATGTTCTGTATAATAAATTCTATTGTTTCCTGTACATAATACATATTTCAAATCAATAGCATTTCTTTTAAGACATGCTTTTCAACTCGGCATTTCGTTTGCCCAGGATGTCCAGGACGTTTGACTTTTTAACAAAATACCAAGACAATGACAGCATTTCAATCTTATTTATAACTGAGATATTGCTGCCCTTTGAACATAGAATCCTGCATCTACCCTTCTAGATTCCTAATTAATGAAAAAGTAAAAAACACAAAATATGTGACATCTGTCCTTCTAACAAATGCCCATTCTAGGGGAAATAATTTTTTCTGAGAAAATTTCACTTGGGACTAATGTGGTATTAGAATTTGTTGCTATACTTTATCCAAGAAATACTCTGTTACAATCTGCACAGTTATGATACTTCCACCCTGTATAATTGATAGCGATGGCAGGGCCTACTTTATTCCCTGCTTTGTGTGATTTGAGCTACAATGTGTCTGCAGTGTGATTCAAGACACACGGAGATATCTGTCTGTAAAGCAAGGGACAAGATACAGTTGGACGGGAGTCGTTTCTGAATTGGGTCACATGTCCACAACATGGACTAAAGAGAGATCGCTCTTATATCTTAAAATCTTGTAGTATTAAACTATGGAAATACAGTGAAACCTGTTCAAATCGGAACCTGAATAATCCGGAATCCTATTTCGGAACAATTTATTGGTCCTGGCGAAATTCGTATGTATTATGTGTAATTTTTCTGAATAAAACAGAAACTATCCAACGCAGAAATGGAAACTGTCTGCTACCGTTCAAAACGGAAATAATATTTTCGACACACTACTGTATAATGTAAACAATATTTTGAAACAGTATGTGTTTTCAAGGAATGTACGAAATACGTAGGTCACTAAGATAAAAACAAGTTTTCTTTGCAAAATTTTTGAGGGTGCGAGGGTGTGTTGGCCTGGTGGTCATAAATTTTATTACCCTATTGACTAGGTAGACGAGTCCCTTCAAAGAAATTCAATGCTTCACCCCTGTATACTGTCGTAGCTGGGTAGAACGCAAGTGTATTAGTGACTTCGTGATGAAAAAAAGTTGCGTAAAAATTTTGCACTATCATTAACTGATGAAGTAAAAGTTATCGAGAAAAATTAGAAACGAAGCGTATGGAAAATAATGTTGAAATTTAGGAATGGAAAACTCAGGTGTAACTTAACATTTTCAAAAATAAAGGGCGTATCATGAGTGAGTGGCTTGCGGTCAATAATGGTGACATAAAAAGGAAACAGAAAACTGGTTACATAGAAACAAATGAACTGTTGTGGGAGTGGATTCTTCTTGCCCTTTCAAAGATCATGCCAATTTCTGGATCTGCTCTGCAATGCAAACCCTTGAACTGGAAAAGAAATTAGATAATCCAGAATTAAATAATGTGCTGTGATATACAGTACAGTATTATAGTATAGGGTTAGATATTACATTTAGTGTAATTAATAAACTTTATAGTGTTTCATGACTGAGTTATGATACAATTTATACATGAAATGAGATTTTCATCAAGATCATTCACCAATTAAATAAGCGACAGGAAGTTGGTTTAATGTCAGTAGTGTTAAACGGAATATTTTGTAATTCCTACAATTTGCGGCATGCCATTTATACAGATGATAAAATATTCCATTTTAACTTCACACATGAATAACACGGAAACCTGTCCACAACGGAAAAAAAATTAGGACCACGTCACTTCCATCTTGAACAGGTTTCACTGTATTTATGTATTATATGAATAATAGCCATTAAACAAATCAAGATTTCAGGTATTACTCCCTGTAAAGTTTATTTGAATAATTTCTTGATTTGCATAATACACGTCACTGTTCATTAACAGAAAACCACAATTTAAGTCACACGGAGTTAGTGTGCACTCGAAGTTGGTTGCTTGACTGTTGTCAGCCCACTTTGAGGTCTGTGGATATAGAGGGAAAAATTGGATCGGTGTTGGTTAGAGTTCCCGGGTAGCTCAGTGGTAGAGCGTTGGTACGTTAAACCAAAGGTCCCGGGTTCGATACCCGGCTCCGGAACAATTTTTCCCTCGAAATTATTCAATAGCCATTAAAATTCAGATTCACAGGCCAAAAGGGAAACCAAAGTCCTCAAGCGCCATTACATATAAATTAATTTGGCTCTAGATAGAATTACTTGGAAAAGATATGAAATGTAAGCAGCAACATGTTTATATGTGCAAATGATGCAGAGCAGGCTTCAAAGACTGCACTGTGCACTGCATTAACAAGGCAGTATAGGAGTATATAAATGTAAGTTACATATTTATTTACAATTTTTGTTTTTATTAAGTAATGTCTGACAGGAAGTGTGTTGAGGCAACTTGAATGTTTTTTTTATTGACAGAAATATAAACTTAACTAAACCCTAGCCCATTGATGTTTCTTTCGTTCTCTCTTTGCGATGACACCAGTTATATCAGGAGCAATAGTAGACTGACAGAAAAGTTAAGCTTGGTTCAGTGATCGATACCACACAACTATCTTAACATCTTGTGCCAACATAAGATTTTATTTATCTAATGTACCCTAACCAAACATAACCTCTATATGACCATTATTTCCGGGGATTAGAGACTGAAATGTTTTTAGTAACAAAGAAATGAGTCTACAATAAAGTGCAAAGGATTTGCTCGATTTTATTGATGATCATTAGTAAACATGCGGGGATGCTACAGTTAAAAGGGCGGGCCTCTGAGCCGCTTCGTTCTCCTTGTGTAGAAAAAAGTCTGTTTTGGAAGGTCAAAATGACCATTTTTTTTAATTTTGCCGGCCTCTCCCGTCCAAACACAGGAGGATAGAGATTTGTCCTTTATACTGGAGATAGAGTTCGACGAGCTGTATTCAACGCACTCTTCGGCTTTGTTGTGACTACACGTACTGCAGAGTTATGGCGGCAAGAAACTCGGAAAGGCTGCAAGAAAGTCGGTTTTTCTCGAAAATCAGAAAGTGTTCGCAATTGCCATTTTGATGCTATCGTGTAAGAAGTAAGTCAAGGGGGAATACAGGGCCGCATCCCGTTCCTCGGTATGGCCATTATTTCCGGAATTAGGGACTCAAATATTTCAGGTACCCACAAATTAAGGCTAGAAAAAAGTATGGAGGATTTGCCGGATTTTAGCGGTGATTAGCAATAAATTAGCGTCCATACCATTTCCACATTCTACAATCCTAGTGGAATCATATAAAACATTAAGGTTGGTTCTCGAAAAAATTAAATATCATGAACATGAGTGGTGTACTATTAGGACAACAGAGAGGATACACAAAATTTCTGTGCTTCCTGTGCGAGTGGATAGCAGGGCCAGGAACAAACATTGGAACATTGTATACTGGCCTGAAAAAAAGCAACTAACGCCAGCAGACTAAAATATTAACAATGTAAGTCTCGTTGCTCATAAGAAAATAAATACTCCCCCTGTTAACATAATATATAACTGGGAGTTATGAAGCAGTTTGTCAAGGCACTAGACAAAAATCTTTCTTGCTTCCAGTACTTACGTACGAACTCTTCTTCATTGTCACATGCTGAAATCAGGGAGGGAATATTTGGTGGCCTACAAATTCGAAAGCTGATGATGGATCACAATTTCACCAGTAGTTACAATGAAAGAAACAGAAGAAAGTGCATGGAATGCATTCAAAGAAGTTATGAAGAAATTTCTTGGTAACGTGAAGGATCCATGGTACCAAAAATTGTAGAAAACATGTTGGACAAGTTCAAAGTGCTCGGTTGTAACATGAACCTAACACTTTACTTTCTAATGGACCATATAGATTACTTTCCTGCGAATTTGGGAGCCCTCAGTGAAGAGCAAGGTGAAAGGTTGCACAGGATCTAAAAGAGGTAGAGCATCGCTACCAGGGATGTTGAGATGTAAATATGATTGCCGATTACTGTTGGAGTGTTGAAGAGAATTCTCGAGGACTTCACACACACTGAGATTCCTTGGAAAGAGAAAAAGCGAAACCGACGACGTCTAACATAGGCTACATCCTGAAGGTGAGCTCTCTGCCCTTATAATTTAGTTTAGTAAAATGTTTTGCTTGTACAGTATATAGGCTTAATGGTTCTGTGAATTCTAAACCGTTTATTTTATTGTAATACATCGTAGCAATAAAAAAAATAGATGAACGTGATAACAAATCAGATACACAAAATAATTATATGATTTCTACGAACACATTGTAACTTATAATTTTATTTTATGGCAAAAAACCTGGCGTGGTACAGCAAAACAAAATGTATTTTTGAATTCAGCACACCGAAATTAGTAAAAGTTGCATAATAATATTTATACCGCAGAAAAAATTTCTCATTTGTTCCCTACTGTAATCAGGCCTATGTGTAAACATAGTAAATTGTATTTAATGCAATGTTGTTATTACTTAAAATAGCACATTCAAAAATACACAAGCATGTAGGAACTAATGTAGAAATTAAGTTTAAATTAATTACAAAAGAAGATAAAAACTCATATTAATAAACAAATTTGATTTTGACAAAAAAAATCTCACTTAAATTAAAAAGTCACTACAGTTTACCAACCCTGACTATTCACTGAACATAAATAAGGTAATACAACTTGCATTAAGCGTATGCCAACGCCATTGGTTACTTTTAAGCTGTGCTGCATTACTTGGCACAGGAAACAGGAATAACCAGGTCTTCTCATTACTGCCCGATTTCTGTCAGTACACTGCAGCACATTTTCAATAAAAAAGTCTGCCATCTTCTTTCAATTAACTGAAACAAACCAGCAGTATGCTATCATATAATGCTTTAATAACAGTACATTTCATGAAACAATTGAAGGATTTAAGTATAATCGACGTTTGTGAAATATTTCTGGAAGAATTCTATCATCAGAGTCTGTAAAAATAATAGTCTATCTGTGGTAACCTAACTCTGTTTTTATTTTATCGAAATTATTCGAGTAAAGGTACTACTGTTAACTGTAGAGTAAAATTTTCTAAAATATGTTTTTTTTTTTTTGGAAATGTCACTCCTTTACTATTCCACTACCAAACGACACCATCCTTTGGTAACGGAATTCTAAAGAATTCACCCAGGAACAATATATTTATTCATATCTGGTTCTGTCCCAAGAATTTTAAGACGTCTGACCAACTTAACTTAGCTATATACAAAAAAAAAATATATATATATATATATAAACGTTCTAACATATGACTGTTCTGCTGCTTCTTAGAACTATTAGGAGCAAACTTTCAAAACTTGGCATGTCCAATTTTAGAAAATGTACTTCAGATACCCAAAACTTATATCTCTGCAATGAACAAAATATTTTCTATGGCGAAAAATATATTTTCTTGCTATAAATTCATATAAAATTTCATCACAGAAAAATAATTTTTTTATTACAGACATATATTTCTAGCATTTTCTGAAAATGGGCAGGTTTTGAAAGTTTGCTTCTCATGTCTTTTCCTAACTCCTAATTAAGGAGCAACACAACACCTGGTACCGGTGCAGTACTTTGCCATGTAGGGCCTAATTTCGGAATCACCACCTAATTAAAGCATCATATGATTAAAACGAATAGCTGTAGCTCATATCAATATTCAAAGTAACAGTTGCACAAATGCCAAATGGGCTATGTGTTTATCTTGAAAACACACAATGCTAAGCTCTTCTGATAAATTTATTTGTAAATATTAATCTACCTAGGATAGTTGAATTTTTTTCTAATGAATAACAAACTCTGAATAATATCTTGCTTAAGTCTAAGATAATTATTATCATCATTAAGTGCAGGTTATTAGTGCTGTTACTCTTCATGTATTAATATTACTAGGGAACAACTTTTGTGCGGTAAAAGAGAAGGTTGGTAATTCATATGGAAACCGATGCCCTGAGTCCGAAAATGATTTCATGTTTTATGTATCACGTCTAGTTTTGTCGCAATTTCAATTTTTCGATATTTACTACAGTGCAGTATTCACTATACATTAAGCCGAGGTGCCCCCTAGCTGATGGCACTAAATATCAAAACTAAATATTTTTGTTCTAATATTTATCTCAGAATGATGTTTCATCATCCCATGCCCTATCACCCCATCCCCTTTCTCACTTTGCCGGGAAGTTGTTCTTTACACAAAACATTAATATATAGTTCTTAAATCTTGTCAGTTGAGCAGCTGGCTTACTTCTGTGAACACGTATGAATTTTGTTAAAGTGGAGTCCCAAGAATCGTAGTGCAAAAGTGTGATTTCAAAAACTGAATATGGCGAGTACATCAGGATTGCGTAGGAGACAGTGCGTACAAAATCGTCACAAATTTTGCTGTATTTGTGGGTGTTATATGTTCGATGGAAAAGTTCGTAAATTAGATTCCTTTGTAAGGAAGCTATATTTTGCTTACCTCAAAGTGAAATTTGGTGACATGGATAAATCATTTGCACCTCAAAGTGCCTGTAACAATTGTGTAGAAGGATTGCGTTACTGGTATGCATGAAAACGGAAAGCAATGCCATTTGGTGTACCAATGGTATGGGGGGAGTAGAGGAATCACTATGATGACTGTTGTTTTTGTATGTGTAATGTTACTGGTTACAACAAGGAAAACAGAAATCAATTAAGTATCCCAATCTTCAATCAGCTTTGAGGCCTGTTTCTGATGGGCCTACCTGTACCTACACCACCAGCAAACTTGGGTGACAGTGAATCTGAAAGCAGCTCCCCGAATGCAGATACTGAGATGTCTTCTGATCCAGACGAATTTGACAATTCACCAAAAAAATTTACCCAACCCGAGCTGAATGATTTGGTAAGGAAATTAGGACTCACCAAAAAGAAAAGTGAATTACTAGGCTCTGGACTGCATGAGAAGAACATGTTGGCACCAGGAGTTACATTTTCATGGTACAGGAATCGTGAAAAACTTTTCCGGAAATACTGTACACAGGAAGATAGATGGTACAGTATATTGTACAGTTGTGAGGAATCTACTAAAACATTTGGGAGAGGAGGTATATGAGCCCAAAAGTTGGAGGGTTTTATTGATTCTTCGAAAAGTAGCCTTAAGGCAGTGTTGCTTCTTAACGGCAATAAATTAGCGTCCATACCATTTCCACATTCTACAGTCCTAGTGGAATCATATGAAACATTAAGGTTGGTTCTCGAAAAAATTAAAAATCATGAACATGAGTGGCAAATATGCAGTGACCTGAAGGTTGTTGGTGTACTATTAGGACAACAGGGAGGATACACAAAATTTCCGTGCTTCCTGTGCGAGTGGATAGCAGGGCCAGGAACAAACATTGGAACATTGCATACTGGCGTGAAAAAAAGCAACTAACGCCAGCAGACAAAAATATTAACAATGTATGTCTCGTTGCTCGTAAGAAAATAAATACTCCCCCTGTTAACATAATATACAACTGGGAGTTATGAAGCAGTTTGTCAAGGCACTAGACAAAAATGTTTCTTGCTTCCGGTACTTATGTACAAATTCTTCTTCATTGTCACACGCTGAAATCAGGGAGGGAATATTTGATGGCCCACAAATTCGAAAGCTGATGATCGACCACAATTTCACCAGTAGTTACAATGAAAGAAACAGAAGAAAGTGCATGGAATGCATTCAAAGAAGTTATGAAGAAATTTCTTTGTAACGTGAAGGATCCATGGTACAAAGAAATTGTAGAAAACATGTTGGACAAGTTCAAAGTGCTCGGTTGCAACATGAACCTAACACTTTACTTTCTAATGGACCATATAGATTACTTTCCTGCGAATTTAGGAGCCCTCAGTGAAGAGCAAGGTGAAAGGTTGCACAGGATCTAAAAGAGGTAGAGCATCGCTACCAGGGATGTTGAGATGTAAATATGATTGCCGATTACTGTTGGAGTGTTGAAGAGAATTCTCGAGGACTTCACACACACAGAGATTCCTTGGAAAGAGAAAAAGCGAAACCGACGACGTCTAACATAGGCTACATCCTGAAGGTGAGCTCTCTGCCCTTATAATTTAGTTTAGTAAAATGTTTTGCTTGTACAGTATATAGGCTTAATGGTTCTGTGAATTCTAAACCGTTTATTTTATTGTAATACATCGTAGCAATAAAAAAAATACATGAACGTGATAACAAATCAGATACACAAAATAATTATATGATTTCTACGAACACATTGTAACTTATAATTTTATTTTGTGGCAAAAAACCTGACGTGGTATGGCAAAACAAAATACATTTTTGAATTCAGCACTCCGATATTAGTAAAAATTTGCATAATTATATTTATACCTCTGAAAAAAAGTTCTCATTTGTTCCCTAATGTATAGTCCGGATCAGCTTACTTAGTACCCTAAGGGTGAAACCTAACCGTTTTTCCACTATTACTAAATATGCTAGTGGATTATAGTGATTTTCTAGCTCTCAGATTGAATTTTCTTTTACCAACTTCGTTTCGAATTTCGGGTACTGACAAATACTACAACTGGCAGGTATTTTCTGTTATGTTGGCAGCAATGATTTCGGTTTACAGTTAAGCAAACTGATGAAAATGCAAGTAAGTAAATACATTTTTAGGTTAGGTTTCATTAATCGTAAACTCTTTAGTCAAAGCAATGAATTTAATATTGCCTGACAAAATAAATTGTAATATTAGATCATACTAATCCTAATTACTAACATAATATGTGAGTAGTCCAGGAGGAAAATATACTATATCATAAAATAAATTATTGTACCATTTAGGAAACACCTTGCAACATGAGGATGAGATATGATAAATAACAAAGATATTATAATTATTATTATTATTATTATTATTATTATTATTATTATTATTATTATTATTATTATTATTATTTCAGTACGTAGCATTGTGATTTTAGCACCTTTGTGATTCTGGTATTAGTTGGCATCACTGAAGAGACGGCCAAATTAGACTTTTGGGAACTACTCTTACGTGATCCTCACTATAATCAGGCCTATGTGTAAACATAGGAAATTGTATTTAAAGCAATGTTGTTATTACTTAAAATAGCACATTAAAAAATACACAAGCATGTAGGAACTAATGTACAAATTAAGTTGAAATCAATTACAAAAGAAGATAAAAGTTCATTTTAACAAACGAATTTGATTTCAACAAAAAAAATCTCACTTAAATTACAAAAGTCTGCTTTGGAATGTCAAAATGACAATTTTTTTAATTTTGCCAGCCTCTCACATCTAAACACAGGAGGATAGAGATTTGTCCTTTATACTGGAGATGGAGTTCGACCCTTTTTTTCTCGAAAATCAGAAAGTGTTCGCAATTGCCATTTTGATGCTATCGTGTAAGAAGTAAGTCAAGGGGGAATACAGGGCTGCGTCCCGTTCCTCGGTATGGCCATTATTTCCGGAATTAGGGACTCAAATATTTCAGGTACCCAAAAATTAAGGCTAGAAAAAAGTGCGGCGGATTTGCCGGATATTAGCGCTCATTACTAGGAAGGATGCGGGGATGCTACAGTTGAAAGGGCGGGTCTCTGAGCCACTTCGATCTCCTTGTGTACAAAAAAGTCTGTTTTGGAAGGTCAAAATGACCATTTTTTTTTTAATTTGCCGGCCTCTCCCGTCCAAACGCAGGAGGATAGAGAGTTATCCTTTATACTGGAGATAGAGTTCGACGAGCTGTATTCAACGCACTCCTCGGCTTTGTTGTCACTACACGTACTGCGGAGTTATGGCGGAAAGAATTCCGGCGGAAAATCAGAAAGTGTTCGCGATTGCCATTTTGATGCTATCGCGTAAGAAGTAAGTCAAGGGGGAATACAGGGCCGCATCCTGTTCCTCGGTATGGCCATTATTTCCGGAATAAGGGACTCAAATATTTGAGGTACCCAAAAATTAAGGCTAGAAAAAAATGCGGCGGATTTGCCGGATATTAGCGCTGATTACTAGGAAGGATGCGGGGATGCTACAGTTAAAAGGGCGGGTCTCTGAGCCGCTTCGTTTTCCTTGTGTAGAAAAAAGTCTCTTTTGGAAGGTCAAAATGACCATTTTTTTTAATTTTGCCGGCCTTTCCCGTCCAAACGCAGGGGGATAGAGAGTTGTCCTTTATACTGGAGATAGAGTTCGACGAGCTGTATTCAACGCACTCCTCGGCTTTGTTGTGACTACACGTACTGCGGAGTTATGGCGGAAAGAATGCCGGCGGAAGGGTGGTCTACCCTTACCCTTTTTTTCTCGAAAATCAGAAAGTGTTCGCGATTGCCATTTTGATACTATCGCGTAAGAAGTAAGTCAAGGGGGAATACAGGGCCGCATCCCGTTCCTCGGTATGGCCATTATTTCCGGAATTAGGGACTCAAATATTTCAGGTACCCAAAAATTAAGGCTAGAAAAAAGTGCGGCGGATTTGCCGGATATTAGCGCTGATTACTAGGAAGGATGCGGGGATGCTACAGTTAAAAGGGCGGGTCTCTGAGCCGCTTCGTTTCCCTTGTGTAGAAAAAAGTCTCTTTTGGAAGGTCAAAATGACCATTTTTTGAAACTTTGCCGGCCTCTCCCGTCCAAACGCAGGGGGATAGAGAGTTGTCCTTTATACTGGAGATAGAGTTCGACGAGCTGTATTCAGCGCACTCCTCGGCTTTGTTGTGACTACACGTACTGCGGAGTTATGGCGGAAAGAATGCCGGCGGAAGGGTGGTCTTCCCTTACCCTTTTTTTCTCGAAAATCAGAAAGTGTTCGCGATTGCCATTTTGATGCTATCGCGTAAGAAGTAAGTCAAGGGGGAATACAGGGCCGCATCCCGTTCCTCGGTGTGGCCATTATTTCCGGAATTAGGGACTCAGATATTTCAGGTACCCAAAAATTAAGGCTAGAAAAAAGTGCGGCGGATTTGCCGGATATTAGCGCTGATTACTAGGAAGGATGCGTGGATGCTACAGTTAAAAGGGCGGGTCTCTGAGCCGCTTCGTTTCCCTTGTGTAGAAAAAAGTCTCTTTTGGAAGGTCAAAATGTCCATTTTTTGAAAATTTGCCGGCCTCTCCCGTCCAAACGCAGGGGGATAGAGAGTTGTCCTTTATACTGGAGATAGAGTTCGACGAGCTGTATTCAACGCACTCCTCGGCTTTGTTGTGACTACACGTACTGCGGAGTTATGGCGGAAAGAATGCCGGCGGAAGGGTGGTCTAAACCCTTACCCTTTTTTTCTCGAAAATCAGAAAGTGTTCGCGATTGCCATTTTGATGCTATCGCGTAAGAAGAAAGTCAAGGGGGAATACAGGGCCGCATCCCGTTCCTCGGTATGGCCATTATTTTCGGAATTAGGGACTCAAATATTTCAGGTACCCAAAAATTAAAGCTAGAAAAAAGTGCGGCGGATTTGCCGGATATTAGCGCTGATTACTAGGAAGGATGCGGGGATGCTACAGTTAAAAGGGCGGGTCTCTGAGCCGCTTCGTTTCCCTTGTGTAGAAAAAAGTCTCTTTTGGAAGGTCAAAATGACCATTTTTTGAAACTTTGCCGGCCTCTCCAGTCCAAGCGCAGGGGGATAGAGAGTTGTCCTTTATACTGGAGATAGAGTTCGACGATCTGTATTCAACGCACTCCTCGGCTTTGTTGTGACTACACGTACTGCGGAGTTATGGCGGAAAGAATGCCGGTGGAAGGGTGGTCTCGAAAATCAGAAAGTGTTCGCGATTGCCATTTTGATGCTATCGCGTAAGAAGTAAGTCAAGGGGGAATACAGGGCCGCATCCCGTTCCTCGGTATGGCCATTATTTCCGGAATTAGGGACTCAAATATTTCAGGTACCCAAAAATTAAGGCTAGAAAAAAGTGCGGCGGATTTGCCGGATATTAGCGCTGATTACTAGGAAGGATGCGTGGATGCTACAGTTAAAAGGGCGGGTCTCTGAGCCGCTTCGTTTCCCTTGTGTAGAAAAAAGTCTCTTTTGGAAGGTCAAAATGTCCATTTTTTGAAACTTTGCCGGCCTCTCCCGTCCAAACGCAGGGGGATAGAGAGTTGTCCTTTATACTGGAGATAGAGTTCGACGAGCTGTATTCAACGCACTCCTCGGCTTTGTTGTGACTACACGTACTGCGGAGTTATGGCGGAAAGAATGCCGGCGGAAGGGTGGTCTAAACCCTTACCCTTTTTTTCTCGAAAATCAGAAAGTGTTCGCGATTGCCATTTTGATGCTATCGCGTAAGAAGTAAGTCAAAGGGGGAATACAGGGCCGCATCCTGTTCCTCCCTATGGCCATTATTCCCGGAATTAGGGACTCAAATATTTCAGGTACCCAAAAATTAAGGCTAGAAAAAAGTGCGGCGGATTTGCCGGATATTAGCGCTGATTACTAGGAAGGATGCGTGGATGCTACAGTTAAAAGGGCGGGTCTCTGAGCCGCTTAGTTTCCCTTGTGTAGAAAAAAGTCTCTTTTGGAAGGTCAAAATGTCCATTTTTTGAAACTTTGCCGGCCTCTCCCGTCCAAACGCAGGGGGATAGAGGGTTGTCCTTTATACTGGAGATAGAGTTCGACGAGCTGTATTCAACGCACTCCTCGGCTTTGTTGTGACTACACGTACTGCGGAGTTATGGCGGAAAGAATGCCGGCGGAAGGGTGGTTAAACCCTTACCCTTTTTTTCTCGAAAATCAGAAAGTGTTCGCGATTGCCATTTTGATGCTATCGCGTAAGAAGTAAGTCAAGGGGGAATACAGGGCCGCATCCCGTTCCTCGGTATGGCCATTATTTCCGGAATTAGGGACTCAAATATTTCAGGTACCCAAAAATTAAGGCTAGAAAAAAGTGCGGCGGATTTGCCGGATATTAGCGCTGATTACTAGGAAGGATGCGTGGATGCTACAGTTAAAAGGGCGGGTCTCTGAGCCGCTTCGTTTCCCTTGTGTAGAAAAAAGTCTCTTTTGGAAGGTCAAAATGTCCATTTTTTGAAACTTTGCCGGCCTCTCCCGTCCAAACGCAGGGGGATAGAGAGTTGTCCTTTATACTGGAGATAGAGTTCGACGAGCTGTATTCAACGCACTCCTCGGCTTTGTTGTGACTACACGTACTGCGGAGTTATGGCGGAAAGAATGCCGGCGGAAGGGTGGTCTAAACCCTTACCCTTTTTTTCTCGAAAATCAGAAAGTGTTCGCGATTGCCATTTTGATGCTATCGCGTAAGAAGTAAGTCAAGGGGGAATACAGGGCCGCATCCTGTTCCTCGGTATGGCCATTATTTCCGGAATTAGGGACTCAAATATTTCAGGTACCCAAAAATTAAGGCTAGAAAAAAGTGCGGCGGATTTGCCGGATATTAGCGCTGATTACTAGGAAGGATGCGTGGATGCTACAGTTAAAAGGGCGGGTCTCTGAGCCGCTTCGTTTCCTTTGTGTAGAAAAAAGTCTCTTTTGGAAGGTCAAAATGTCCATTTTTTGAAACTTTGCCGGCCTCTCCCGTCCAAACGCAGGGGGATACAGAGTTGTCCTTTATACTGGAGATAGAGTTCGACGAGCTGTATTCAACGCACTCCTCGTCTTTGTTGTGACTACACGTACTGCGGAGTTATGGCGGAAAGAATGCCGGCGGAAGGGTGGTCTAAACCCTTACCCTTTTTTTCTCGAAAATCAGAAAGTGTTCGCGATTGCCATTTTGATGCTATCGCGTAAGAAGTAAGTCAAGGGGGAATACAGGGCCGCATCCCGTTCCTCGGTATGGCCATTATTTCCGGAATTAGGGACTCAAATATTTCAGGTACCCAAAAATTAAGGCTAGAAAAAAGTGCGGCGGATTTGCCGGATATTAGCGCTGATTACTAGGAAGGATGCGTGGATGCTACAGTTAAAACGGCGGGTCTCTGAGCCGCTTCGTTTCCCTTGTGTAGAAAAAAGTCTCTTTTGGAAGGTCAAAATGTCCATTTTTTGAAACTTTGCCGGCCTCTCCCGTCCAAACGCAGGGGGATAGAGAGTTGTCCTTTATACTGGAGATAGAGTTCGACGAGCTGTATTCAACGCACTCCTCGGCTTTGTTGTGACTACACGTACTGCGGAGTTATGGCGGAAAGAATGCCGGCGGAAGGGTGGTTAAACCCTTACCCTTTTTTTCTCGAAAATCAGAAAGTGTTCGCGATTGCCATTTTGATGCTATCGCGTAAGAAGTAAGTCAAGAATGCCGGCGGAAGGGTGGTCTAAACCCTTACCCTTTTTTTCTCGAAAATCAGAAAGTGTTCGCGATTGCCATTTTGATGCTATCGCGTAAGAAGTAAGTCAAGGGGGAATACAGGGCCGCATCCCGTTCCTCGGTATGGCCATTATTCCCGGAATTAGGGACTCAAATATTTCAGGTACCCAAAAATTAAGGCTAGTAAAAAGTGCGGCGGATTTGCCGGATATTAGCGCTGATTACTAGGAAGGATGCGTGGATGCTACAGTTAAAAGGGCGGGTCTCTGAGCCGCTTCGTTTCCCTTGTGTAGAAAAAAGTCTCTTTTGGAAGGTCAAAATGTCCATTTTTTGAAACTTTGCCGGCCTCTCCCGTCCAAACGCAGGGGGATAGAGAGTTGTCCTTTATACTGGAGATAGAGTTCGACGAGCTGTATTCAACGCACTCCTCGGCTTTGTTGTGACTACACGTACTGCGGAGATATGGCGGAAAGAATGTCGAAAATCAGAAAGTGTTCGCGATTGCCATTTTGATGCTATCGCGTAAGAGGTAAGTCAAGGGGGAATACAGGGCCGCATCCCGTTCCTCGGTATGGCCATTATTTCCGGAATTAGGGACTCAAATATTTCAGGTACCCAAAAATTAAGGCTAGAAAAAAGTGCGGCGGATTTGCCGGATATTAGCGCTGATTACTAGGAAGGATGCGTGGATGCTACAGTTAAAAGGGCGGGTCTCTGAGCCGCTTCGTTTCCTTTGTGTAGAAAAAAGTCTCTTTTGGAAGGTCAAAATGTCCATTTTTTGAAACTTTGCCGGCCTCTCCCGTCCAAACGCAGGGGGATAGAGAGTTGTCCTTTATACTGGAGATAGAGTTCGACGAGCTGTATTCAACGCACTCCTCGTCTTTGTTGTGACTACACGTACTGCGGAGTTATGGCGGAAAGAATGCCGGCGGAAGGGTGGTCTAAACCCTTACCCTTTTTTTCTCGAAAATCAGAAAGTGTTCGCGATTGCCATTTTGATGCTATCGCGTAAGAAGTAAGTCAAGGGGGAATACAGGGCCGCATCCCGTTCCTCGGTATGGCCATTATTTCCGGAATTAGGGACTCAAATATTTCAGGTACCCAAAAATTAAGGCTAGAAAAAAGTGCGGCGGATTTGCCGGAAATTAGCGCTGATTACTAGGAAGGATGCGTGGATGCTACAGTTAAAAGGGCGGGTCTCTGAGCCGCTTCGTTTCCCTTGTGTAGAAAAAAGTCTCTTTTGGAAGGTCAAAATGTCCATTTTTTGAAACTTTGCCGGCCTCTCCCGTCCAAACGCAGGGGGATAGAGAGTTGTCCTTTATACTGGAGATAGAGTTCGACGAGCTGTATTCAACGCACTCCTCGGCTTTGTTGTGACTACACGTACTGCGGAGTTATGGCGGAAAGAATGCCGGCGGAAGGGTGGTCTAAACCCTTACCCTTTTTTTCTCGAAAATCAGAAAGTGTTCGCGATTGCCATTTTGATGCTATCGCGTAAGAAGTAAGTCAAGGGGGAATACAGGGCCGCATCCCGTTCCTCGGTATGGCCATTATTTCCGGAATTAGGGACTCAAATATTTCAGGTACCCAAAAATTAAGGCTAGAAAAAAGTGCGGCGGATTTGCCGGATATTAGCGCTGATTACTAGGAAGGATGCGTGGATGCTACAGTTAAAACGGCGGGTCTCTGAGCCGCTTCGTTTCCCTTGTGTAGAAAAAAGTCTCTTTTGGAACGTCAAAATGTCCATTTTTTGAAACTTTGCCGGCCTCTCCCGTCCAAACGCAGGGGGATAGAGAGTTGTCCTTTATACTGGAGATAGAGTTCGACGAGCTGTATTCAACGCACTCCTCGGCTTTGTTGTGACTACACGTACTGCGGAGTTATGGCGGAAAGAATGCCGGCGGAAGGGTGGTTAAACCCTTACCCTTTTTTTCTCGAAAATCAGAAAGTGTTCGCGATTGCCATTTTGATGCTATCGCGTAAGAAGTAAGTCAAGGGGGAATACAGGGCCGCATCCCGTTCCTCGGTATGGCCATTATTTCCGGAATTAGGGACTCAAATATTTCAGGTACCCAAAAATTAAGGCTAGAAAAAAGTGCGGCGGATTTGCCGGATATTAGCGCTGATTACTAGGAAGGATGCGTGGATGCTACAGTTAAAAGGGCGGGTCTCTGAGCCGTTTCGTTTCCCTTGTGTAGAAAAAAATTTTTTGGAAGGTCAAAATGTCCATTTTTTGAAACTTTGCCGGCCTCTCCCGTCCAAACGCAGGGGGATAGAGAGTTGTCCTTTATACTGGAGATAGAGTTCGACGAGCTGTATTCAACGCACTCCTCGGGTTTGTTGTGACTACACGTACTGCGGAGTTATGGCGGAAAGAATGCCGGCGGAAGGGTGGTCTAAACCCTTACCCTTTTTTTCTCGAAAATCAGAAAGTGTTCGCGATTGCCATTTTGATGCTATCGCGTAAGAAGTAAGTCAAGGGGGAATACAGGGCCGCATCCCGTTCCTCGGTATGGCCATTATTTCCGGAATTAGGGACTCAAATATTTCAGGTACCCAAAAATTAAGGCTAGAAAAAAGTGCGGCGGATTTGCCGGATATTAGCGCTGATTACTAGGAAGGATGCGTGGATGCTACAGTTAAAAGGGCGGGTCTCTGAGCCGCTTCGTTTCCCTTGTGTAGAAAAAAGTCTCTTTTGGAAGGTCAAAATGTCCATTTTTTGAAACTTTGCCGGCCTCTCCCGTCCAAACACAGGGGGATAGAGAGTTGTCCTTTATACTGGAGTTAGAGTTCGACGAGCTGTATTCAACGCACTCCTCGGCTTTTTTGTGACTACACGTACTGCGGAGTTATGGCGGAAAGAATGCCGGCGGAAGGGTGGTCTAAACCCTTACCCTTTTTTTCTCGAAAATCAGAAAGTGTTCGCGATTGCCATTTTGATGCTATCGCGTAAGAAGTAAGTCAAGGGGGAATACAGGGCCGCATCCCGTTCCTCGGTATGGCCATTATTCCCGGAATTAGGGACTCAAATATTTCAGGTACCCAAAAATTAAGGCTAGAAAAAAGTGCGGCGGATTTGCCGGATATTAGCGCTGATTACTAGGAAGGATGCGTGGATGCTACAGTTAAAAGGGCGGGTCTCTGAGCCGCTTCGTTTCCCTTGTGTAGAAAAAAGTCTCTTTTGGAAGGTCAAAATGTCCATTTTTTGAAACTTTGCCGGCCTCTCCCGTCCAAACGCAGGGGGATAGAGAGTTGTCCTTTATACTGGAGATAGAGTTCGACGAGCTGTATTCAACGCACTCCTCGGCTTTGTTGTGACTACACGTACTGCGGAGTTATGGCGGAAAGAATGCCGGCGGAAGGGTGGTCTAAACCCTTACCCTTTTTTTCTCGAAAATCAGAAAGTGTTCGCGATTGCCATTTTGATGCTATCGCGTAAGAAGTAAGTCAAGGGGGAATACAGGGCCGCATCCCGTTCCTCGGTATGGCCATTATTTCCGGAATTAGGGACTCAAATATTTCAGGTACCCAAAAATTAAGGCTAGAAAAAAGTGCGGCGGATTTGCCGGATATTAGCGCTGATTACTAGGAAGGATGCGTGGATGCTACAGTTAAAAGGGCGGGTATCTGAACCGCTTCGTTTCCCTTGTGTAGAAATAAGTCTCTTTTGGAAGGTCAAAATGTCCATTTTTTGAAACTTTGCCGGCCTCTCCCGTCCAAACACAGGGGGATAGAGAGTTGTCCTTTATACTGGAGATAGAGTTCGACGAGCTGTATTCAACGCACTCCTCGGCTTTTTTGTGACTACACGTACTGCGGAGTTATGGCGGAAAGAATGCCGGCGGAAGAGTGGTCTAAACCCTTACCCTTTTTTTCTCGAAAATCAGAAAGTGTTCGCTATTGCCATTTTGATGCTATCGCGTAAGAAGTAAGTCAAGGGGGAATACAGGGCCGCATCCCGTTCCTCGGTATGGCCATTATTTCCGGAATTAGGGACTCAAATATTTCAGGTACCCAAAAATTAAGGCTAGAAAAAAGTGCGGCGGATTTGCCGGATATTAGCGCTGATTACTAGGAAGGATGCGTGGATGCTACAGTTAAAAGGGCGGGTATCTGAGCCGCTTCGTTTCCCTTGTGTAGAAAAAAGTCTCTTTTGGAAGGTCAAAATGTCCATTTTTTGAAACTTTGCCGGCCTCTCCCGTCCAATCGCAGGGGGATAGAGAGTTGTCCTTTATACTGGAGATAGAGTTCGACGAGCTGTATTCAACGCACTCCTCGGGTTTTTTGTGACTACACGTACTGCGGAGTTATGGCGGAAAGAATGCCGGCGGAAGGGTGGTCTAAACCCTTACCCTTTTTTTCTCGAAAATCAGAAAGTGTTCGCGATTGCCATTTTGATGCTATCGCGTAAGAAGTAAGTCAAGGGGGAATACAGGGCCGCATCCCGTTCCTCGGTATGGCCATTATTCCCGGAATTAGGGACTCAAATATTTCAGGTACCCAAAAATTAAGGCTAGAAAAAAGTGCGGCGGATTTGCCGGATATTAGCGCTGATTACTAGGAAGGATGCGTGGATGCTACAGTTAAAAGGGCGGGTCTCTGAGCCGCTTCGTTTCCTTTGTGTAGAAAAAAGTCTCTTTTGGAAGGTCAAAATGTCCATTTTTTGAAAGTTTGCCGGCCTCTCCCGTCCAAACGCAGGGGGATAGAGAGTTGTCCTTTATACTGGAGATAGAGTTGGACGAGCTGTATTCAACGCACTCCTCGTCTTTGTTGTGACTACACGTACTGCGGAGTTATGGCGGAAAGAATGCCGGCGGAAGGTTTCTCGAAAATCAGAAAGTGTTCGCGATTGCCATTTTGATGCTATCGCGTAAGAAGTAAGTCAAGGGGGAATACAGGGCCGCATCCCGTTCCTCGGTATGGCCATTATTTCCGGAATTAGGGACTCAAATATTTCAGGTACCCAAAAATTAAGGCTAGAAAAAAGTGCGGCGGATTTGCCGGATATTAGCGCTGATTACTAGGAAGGATGCGTGGATGCTACAGTTAAAACGGCGGGTCTCTGAGCCGCTTCGTTTCCCTTGTGTAGAAAAAAGTCTCTTTTGGAAGGTCAACATGTCCATTTTTTGAAACTTTGCCGGCCTCTCCCGTCCAAACGCAGGGGGATAGAGAGTTGTCCTTTATACTGGAGATAGAGTTCGACGAGCTGTATTCAACGCACTCCTCGGCTTTGTTGTGACTACACGTACTGCGGAGTTATGGCGGAAAGAATGCCGGCG